>NW_020190681.1:0-4206 GCF_002263795.3 Bos taurus
CCTGCCATGCACTGATCACGTGGCTGATCATGCACTGATCACGTGGCTGATCATGCACTGTTAACCTGGCTATAATACACTGATCTCGTGACTGATCATGCATTCTTCACTTGCCTGATCATGCACTGATCACGTGGCTGATCTTGCACTGATCACTTGGCTGATCATGAACTGATCACGTGGCAATCTTGCTCTGATCACGTGGTTGATTCAGCACTGATTACTTAGCTATCATGCACTGATCACATGACTGCACAAGAACTGATCACTTAGATATCATACACAGGACACGTGGCTGATCATACACTGATCATGTGGCTGATCATGCACTGATCACGTGGCTGATCATACTCTGATCACGTGGATGATCATACACTGATCACGTGACTGCATATGCACTGATCTCCTGACTGATCAGGCACTGATCACGTGGCTATCATGCACTGATTATGTGGCTTATCATACATTAATCACGTAACTAAATATGCACTGATCACGAAGCTATCATACACTGATAATGTGACTGTGCATGCACTAATCACGGATGATCATGCACTGATCACGTGGCTGAGCATACAGTGATCACGTGTGACTGTGCATGAACTGATCACTTGGCTGATCATGCACTGATCACGTGACTGCACATGCACTGATCACGTGGCTGATCATACTGTGATCAAGTGGCTGATAATGCACTGATTACGTGGCTGATCATGCACAGATCACGTAGCTATCATGTGCCGATCACATGGCGATCATGCCCTGATCCCGTGGCTGATCTGCACTGATCGCGTGACTGATCATGCACTAGTCACTTGGCTATCATGCACTGATCAGGTGGCTGATATGCACTGATCACGTGGCTGATATGCACTGATCACGTGGCTGATCATGCACTGATCACGTAGCTGATCATGCAATGATCACGTGGCTGATCATTCACTGATCACGTGGCTGATCATGCACTGATCACGTGGGGGATCATGCACTAATCACGTTGTGGATGATGCACTGATCACGTGGCTGAGCATACTCTGATCACGTGGCTCATCCGGCACTGATCACGTGGCTGATCATACTCTGAACATGAAGCTGAAAATACACTGATCACGTGACTGCATGCACTGATCACATGGCTATCATGCACTGATCACTTGTTATCATGCACTGATCACGTGACTGCGCATTAACTGAACACATACCTGTTCATGCACTGTTTACGTGGCTATCATGCACTGATCACGTGGCTCATCATGCATTAATCACATGACTGATCATGCACTGATCTCGTTGCGTATCATGCACTGATCACATGACGGTGCATGAACTGATCACGTGAATATTATACACTGATCAAGTGACAGATCATATACTAATCACGTGACTGATCATGCACTGATCACGAAGCTGATCATGCAATGATCACGTGGCTGATCATACACTGATCAAGTGGCTGATCATGCAATGATCACGTGGCTTCATGCACTGATCATTGGGGGATCATGAACTGATCACGTGGCTGCTCATACACTGATCACGTGGCTGATCATGCACTAATAACGTTGTGGATGATGCACTGATCACGTGGCTGAGCATACACTGATCACGTGGCTATCATGCACTGACCACGTGGCTGATCATACACTGATCACGTGCCTGATCATGCACTGATCACGTGCTGATCATGCACTGATTGCGTAACTTAGCATGCAGTGATCTCGTGTCTGAATTGTGCTGATCATGTGACTAATCAACAACTGATCACGTGGCTATAATGCACTGATCACGTGACTGCGCACGCACTGAAAATATGGATGACCATACACTGATCACATCACTGATCACGCACTGATCACGTGACTGATCAAGGACTTGATCACGTGGCTGATCATGCACTGATCACGAAGCTGATCATACTCTGATCACGTGAGTGTGCATGCACTGATCACGTGGCTGATCATGCACTGATCACGTGGCTGATCATGCACTGATCACGTGGTGATCATGAACTGATCACGTGGCTGATCATACACTGATCACATGAATGATCATGCACTAATCACGTTGTGGATCATGCACTGATCACGTGGCTGATCATACTCTGAACACGAAGCTGAAAATACACTGATCACGTGACTGCATGCACTGATCACATGGCTATCATGCACTGATCACGTGTCTATCATGCACTGATCACGTGACTGCGCATTAACTGAACACATACCTGTTCATGCACTGTTTACATGGCTTCATGCACTGATCACGTGGCTGATCATGCACTGGTCACGTGACTGATCATGCACTGATCACGTTGCGTATCATGCACTGATCACATGACGGCGCCATGAACTGATCACCTGGATATTATACACTGATCAAGTGACAAATCATGCACTACTCACGTGACTGATCATGCACTGATCAGTGGGCTATCATGCACTGATCACGTGACTGATCATGCACTAGACACGTCGCTATCATGCACTGATCACGTGGCTGTTCATACAGTGATCACGTGACTGATCATGCACTGATCACGTGCCTGATCATGCACTGATCAGGATGCTGATCATACTCCAATCACGTGAGTGTGCATGCACTGATCACGTGGCTGATCATGCACTAATCACGTTTGGATGATGCACTGATCACGTGGCTTATCATTCACTGATCACTTGACTGATCATGAACTAATCACGTTTTGGATCATGCACTGATCACGTGGCTGTTCTTGCACTTATCACGTGGCTGATCATACAGTGATTACATGACTGATCATGCACTAATCACGTTGTGGATCATGCACTGATCACATGAATGTGCATGCATTGATCATGTGGCTGATCATGCACTGATCACGTGGCTGATCATGCACTGATCACGAAGCTGATCATACACTGATCACAGGACTGTGCATGCACTGATCACGTGGCTGATCATGCACTGATCACGAAGCTGATCATCCACTTATCACTTGACTGTGCATGCACTCATCACGTGGCTGAGCATGCACTGATCACGTGGCTGACCATACATAATCACGTTGCAGATCATGCACCCATCACGTGGTTGATCATACAATGATCACGTGGCTGATCATGCATTGATCACATGTATGATCGTACACTGATCACGTGGCTGATCATGCACAAATCCCATTGCATATCATGCTCTGTTCAGGTTGCTATCATGTACTGATCACGTGGCTGATCATACAGTGATCACGTGACTGACCATGCACTGATTACGTGGCTATCATGCACTGATCACGTGGCTGATCATGCACTGTTAACCTGGCTATAATACACTGATCTTGTGACAGATCATGCATTCTTCACGTGCCTGATCATGCACTGATCACGTTTCTGATCATGCACTTATCACGTGACTGATCATTGACTGATCACGTGACTGATCATGCACTGATCATGAGCCTGATCATGCACTAATCACGTTGTGGATCATGCACTGAACACGTGGCTGATCGTACTCTGAACACGAAGCTGAGAATACACTGATCACGAGACTGCATGCACTGATCACTTGACTGCGCATGCACTGATCACGTGGATGATAATACACTGATCACTTGACTGCTTATGCCCCAAAAAAATGGCTGATCATGCACTGATCACATGACTGATCATGCACTGATCACTTGACTGGTCATATACTGATTAATCATGTGCTGGTCACGTGACTATCATGCACTGATCACTTGATTGTGCATGCAATAATCACGTGGATGTTCACGCATTTATCATGTGGCTGATCATGCACTAATCACATGGCAGAACATGAACTGATCACGTGAATTAGCATGCAGTGATCTCGTGTCTGAATTGGTGCTGATTAGGTGACTAAGCATGAACTGATAACGTGGCTATAATGCACTGATCACGTGACTGCGCATGCACTGATCATGTGGATGATAATACACTGATGACGTTACTGATCAGGCACTCATCACTTGACTGATCATTCACTGATCACGTGGCTATCATGCACTGATCACGGGACTGCACATGCAGTGCTCACGAAATTGTAGACAATGATCACGTGGCTATCATGCACTGATCACGTGTCTATCATGCACTGAACACGTGGCTGATCATACATTGATCACGTGACTGCCCATGCATGAATCACGTGACTGCACATTCACTGATCACGTAATTGAAGGCAATGATAACGTGGCTGTCATGC
>NW_020190682.1:0-6253 GCF_002263795.3 Bos taurus
TCACGGATCAGTGCATGGTCAGTCACGTAAACAGTGTCATGATTCATCCAGTGAATACAGTTTGCATGTGGAGGCATGTAGAACAATGCATGATAGCACCGTGATCAGTGCCACGATCAGTACCCGTGATGAGGTAATGATCAGCCAAGAACATCAGTGCAAAGAAGCTACCATCGATCCAATGATGCATGATTCAAGCCACGTCATCAGTGCATGATAGCACGTAAGCAGTGCATACAATTACATGATCAAGTGCATGCGCAATCACGTGATCAGTGCATGATAGCCACGTGATCAGTGCATGATCATTCACGTGATATGTGTGATCAGCCACGGGAAACAGTGCATGCTCAGTCACGTGTAAGTCCTGCTGAGCTGCGCTGGATTACTGTGCTCATCTGCTTGACAATTGCCAGCTGACTGTACGATTCCTGCCTCCATCTCCTTGACAATTGCCACCTGTGCTGCGTTAATTCCTGCCTGCTCACATACTTAGATATTTCCGAGTAAGCAGCATGATTTTCAAAAAACATGAGTTCCATGATTTAACCTGCGTACAGATTCCTGCTACTCAGCTCTTTGTTCAATTGCCTGCCAGAAATGTACAACATGATCAAGTGTGAATAGAACACACAACAGATCAGACAGATCAGGTCACATGATCAATGCATGATAACCAGGTGATCAGTGCATGATCAATTACTGATCATTGATGAGACCAGGAGCAGTGCATTTGATAGACCACGTAATCATGCATATGATCACTCACTGATCAGTTTCATTCAGTCACTTTTTCAGTGCAAGCAATTCACCACGTTGTACAGTGCATGTTCAATTACGTGATCAGTAGCAATGATATCCACGTGTTCCATGCCATGAATCAATAACGTGATCAGTGCCTGCTGAGCTGCGTGATTACTGTCTGCTCATCTGCTTGACAATTGCCAGCTGAGCTGCACGATTCCTGCCTGTCATCTGCTTGACAATTGCCAGCTGTGCTGCGTAATTCCTGCCTGCTCAGCTGCTTGATTATTGCCAGCTGAGCAGCATGATTCCTCACACACGAGTTCCATGATTATTGCCTGCTGACTGTTTGATTCGTGCCTACTCAGCTCTTTGTTTATTGCCTCCAGAGGCAACATGATCAGTGTATGATAGCAAACATGATCAGCGCAGGATCAGTCACAATGATCAGCGCCATTAAGTCACGTGATTATACATGATAGTTATGTGATCAGTCCATGCTCAGTCACGGTATCAGTGCATGATCAGCCACGTGATCAGTGCATGATCAGCCAGGTGATCAGTACATGATCTCATCACATGATTAGTCTATAATCATCCACGTGATCAGTGCATGGGCAGTCATGTGATCAGTGCATGATATAGACGTGATCAGTGCATGATCAGTCTCGTGATCAGTGCATGATAGCCACGTGATCAGTGCATGATCAGTCACGTGATAGGTGTGTGATCAGCCATGTGAACAGAGCATGCTCAGTCACGTGATCAGGTCCTGCTGAGCTGCGTGATTTCTGTCTGCTCATCTGCTTGACAATTGCCAGCTGTGCTGCACGATTCCTGCCTGCCATCTCCTTGACAATTGCCGCCGTGCTGCGTAATTCCTGCCTGGCTCATCTATTTGATTATTGCCAGCTGAGCAGCATGATTTCTCAGAGCTGAGTTCCATGATTATAGCCTGCTGACTGTTTCCTGCCTCCTCAGCTCTATGTTCTTTGCCTCCAGAGGCACATGATCAGTGTGTGACACCAAACATGATCAGCACATGATCAGTCACATGATCAATGCATGATAAGCCAGGTGATCAGTGCATGATGAATTATGTGATGAGTGCATGATCAGTCATGTGACCAGTACATGGTAGCTGCGTGATCATTGCATTATCAGCCACGTGAGCAGAGCATGATAGCCACGTGTTCAGTGCATGATCAGTCACCTGACCAGTGCATGGTAGCTACGTGATCATTGCATCATCAGCCACGTGATCAGTGCATGATCAGTCACGTGATACGTGTGTGATCAGCCACGTAATCAGTGCATGATATCCACGTGATAAGTGCAGGATAGCCACGTGATCACTTCATGATTAGTCACGTGATCAGTACATGATCAGTCACGTGAACAGTGCATGATCATTTACGTGATCTGTGCATGATCAGTCAGTGACCAGTATATGGTAGCTTCGTGATCATTCCATGACGAACCACATGAGCAGTGCACGATAGCCACGTGATGTGTGCATGATGAGTTACGTGAGCAGAGTATGATCAGCCACGTGAAGAGTGCATGTTCAGCCACGTATTCAGTGCATGAGAGCCACGTGATCAGTGCATGATCAGTTACATGAGCAGTGTATGATCAGCCATGTGAACAGTGCATGGTCAGACACGTGAACAGTGTATGATCAGCCATGTGATCAGTGCATGGTCAGACACGTGAACAGTGTATGATCAGCCACGTGATCAGTGCATGGTCAGACACGTGAACAGTGTATGATCAGCCACGTGATCAGTGCATGATAGCCACGTGATCAGTGCATGATCAGTCACGTGATCAGTGTATGATCAGCCACGTGGTCAGTGCATGATCTGTCACATGATTAGTGTATGATCATCCACGTGATCAGTGCATGGGCAGTCATGTATCAGTGCATGATATAGACGTGATCAGTGCATGATCAGTCTCATGATCAGTGCATGATAGCCACGTGATCAGTGCATGATCAGTCACCTGATGGGTGTATGATCATTCAGTGAACCTGTACATGGTAGCTACATAATCATTGCATGATCAGCCACGTGAGAAGTGCATGATAGCCAAGTGATCACTGCATGATCAGTCACGCGATCAGTGCATGATCAGTCATGTGACCAGTACATGGTAGCTGCGTGATCATCGCGATGATCAGCCACGTAAGAGTGCATGATAGCCACGTGATCAGTGCATGATATCCACGTGATCAGTGCATGATCAGTCTCGTGAACAGTGCATGATCAGTCACGTAATCAGTGCATGATATCCACGTGATCAGTGCATGATCAGTCTCGTGAACAGTGCATGATCAGTCACGTAATCAGTGCATGATATCCACGTGATCAGTGCATGATCAGTCTCGTGAACAGTGCATGATCAGTCACGTATCAGTGCATGATAGCCACGTGATCAGTGCATGATCAGTCACGTGATACGTGTGTGATCAGCCACGTGATCCGTGCATGATATCCACGTGATCAGTGAATGATAGCCCACGTGATCGAGTGTATGATAAACCACGTGATCAGTGCATGATCAAGTCACGTGATTACGTGTGTGATCAGCCACGTGATCAGTGCATGATGAGTCAGGTGATCAGTGCAGGATTAATTACTTGATCAGTGCATGATCAGTCACGTGACCAGTACATGGTTGCTACGTGATCATTGCATGATCAGCCACGTGAGCAGTGCATGATAGCCACGTGATCAGTGCATGATCAGTCACGTTATCAGTACATGATCAGTCACGTGAACAGTGCATGATCATTTACGTGATCTGTGCATGATCAGTCACGTGACCAGTATATGGTAGCTAACGTGAACATTGCATGACCAGCCAGGTGAGAAGTGCGTGATAGCCACGTGATGGGTGCATGATCAGTTACGTGAGCAGAGTATGATCAGCCACGTGATCAGTGCATGAGTGCCACGTTATCAGTGCATGTTCAGTCACGTGACAGGTTTGTGATCAGCCACGTGAACAGTGCATGTTCAGCCACGTGATCAGTGCATGATATCCACGTGATCAGTGCATGATATCCACGTGACCAGTGCATGATGAGTCTCGTGAACAGTGCATGATCAGTCACGTAATCAGTGTATGATCAGCCACGTGATCAGTGCATTATAGCCACGTGATCAGTGCATGATGAGTCTCGTGAAGAGTGCATGATCAGTCACGTGATCAGTGTATGATCTGCCACTTGATCAGTGCATGATCAATTACGTGATCAGTGCATGATCAGTCATGTGACCAGTACATGGTAGCTATGTGAACATTGTATGATCAGCCACGTAAGCAGTGCATGATAGACACGTGATCGTGCATGATCAATTCACGTGATCAGTACATGATCAGTCACGTGAATCAGTGCATGATCAATTTACGTGATCTGTGTATGATCAGTCGTTGTGAACAGTATATTGTAGCTACGTGATCATTGCATGACCAGCCACGTGAGCAGTGCATGATCAGCCACATGATCAGTGCATGATCAGGCACATGATCAGTGTATGGTCAGTCACGGGATCAGTGCATGATCATGCACGTGATCAGTGCATGTGGAGTCATGTATTCAATGCATGATAGCGCCGCAATCAGTGGCACGATCAGTCCCGTGATGAATGTTTTGATCAGCCAATGACCAGTGCAAGATAGCTACGTGATCAGTGCATGATCAGTCACATGATCAGTGCATGATCAGCCATGTCATCAGTGCATGATAGCCACGTGATCAGTGCGTACAATTACGTGAACAGTGCATGTGCAATCACGTGATCTGTGCATGAGAGCCACGTGATCAGTGCATGATCATTCACGTGATAGGTGTGTGATCAGCGACGTGAACAGTGCATGCTCAGTCACGTGATCAGAGCCTGCTGAGCTTCGTGATTACTGTCTGCTCATCTGCTTGACAATTGCCAGCTGAGCTGTACGATTCCTGCCTGCCATCTCCTTGACAATTGCCACCTGTGCTGCATAATTCCTGCCTGCTCATCTACTTGATTATTGCCAGCTGAGCAGCATGATTTCTCAGAGCTGAGTTCCATGATTATTGCCTACTGATTCCTGCCTACTCAGCTCTTTGTTCATTGCCTCCAGAGGCACATGATGAGTGTATGACACCAAACATGATCAGCACATGATGAATCACATAATCAATGCATGATAAGCCAGGTGATCAGTGCATGATCAATTACGTGATCAGTGCATGATCAGTCATGTGACCAGTACATGGTAGCTACGTGATCATTGCATGATCAGCCACGTGATCTGTGCATGATAGCCACGTGATCAGTGCATGATCAGTCTCGTGAACAGTGCATGATCAGTCACGTAATCAGTGCATGATATCCACGTGATCAGTGCATGATCAGTCTCGTGAACAGTGCATGATCAGTCACGTAATCAGTGCATGATAGCCACGTGATCAGTGCATGATCAGTCACGTGATACGTGTGTGATCAGCCACGTGATCCGTGCATGATATCCACGTGATCAGTGAATGATAGCCACGTGATCAGTGTATGATAACCACGTGATCAGTGCATGATCAGTCACGTGATACGTGTGTGATCAGCCACGTGATCAGTGCATGATGAGTCAGGTGATCAGTGCAGGATTAATTACTTGATCAGTGCATGATCAGTCACGTGACCAGTACATGGTTGCTACGTTGATCATTGCATGATCAGCCACGTGCAGCAGCTGCATATAGCCACTGATCAGCCCATAGTCATCACGTTATACCACGTACATGATTCAGTCACGGTAACCAGCTGCATGATTCATCTTACGTATCTGTGCAGTATCAGTCACGTGACCAGTATATGCTAGCTACCTGAAATGCCATGACCAGCCAGGAAACTGCGTGATAGCCACTATGGTCATGATCAGTTACTGAGCAGGAGATGATCACCACCTGATCAGTGCCATGAGCCACGTTATCAGTGCAGTTCAGTCACGGACACGTTTGTGATCAGGCCACGGTACAGTGCATGTTCCCAGCCACGTGACATCAGTGCATGCATATCCACGTATCAGTGCATGATATCCCACGTGACAGGCCTGAATTATGACTCAGTCTCGACTGATCTCATAATCAAAGAGGCGAACAGTCACGTAAATCCACGTGCTATGACATCCCAAGCCACGATTGCATCAGCTTGCATTAATAGCCACCGTAGATGCAGTGCATCCGATGATCTCGTGCAAGCACGTGCCTCTAATGATCAGTCACGGACTCAGCTGTATCACTCTGCCACTCTGGATCCAGTGCCATGCATTATCAATTACGTGATACGATCCTGCATGATCATCATGTGACACGGTACATGCTAGCTATGTGAACCATTGATGCATCACCACTAACAGGCAGAAGACACGTATCATGCCATGACAACACTGATCAAGTACATGATCAAGTCACGTATCAGCTGCATGCATCATTTAACGTCGATCCGCTGCACTCTCTCTT
>NW_020190683.1:0-17136 GCF_002263795.3 Bos taurus
GAGAGGTGTCCGGGCATCGGGTTCTTATCAAGAGGGGACCGGGAAATCGGGGTGCTTCGCAAGTGGAAGACCACGAGCCACGTCTGGAATGTCGTCGTGAGACGGCTCATCCTGAGTGCGACCGGAAGGTCGGGAACCCTTCCAGACAAAGCAGGGGGAAAGGGTTCGACCCTCCTGTGAGATAGGAGGGTGAAGGGGCTCAGGAGGAAGTGTTGCGGAAAACTCAGTGTTTCCTCTCCAGGGGAGACCGGGATGGCCGGGGAACTTGTGGGGGAGCGCATCAAGGGTGCCATAGTACCGTTCCCTCCAAATATCCTACGTGGGGACTTCTCCTGAGGACGCTTGTAGCGGGAAAGGGCTTCATCTTGCGATGACGGGGGAACCACGTGGTTTTTCTCGAGTTGCGGCGGGATTCTCGAGTTACGACGGGGAATTCAGGATGCCTCTTGTGTTGGCCCAGGGAAGTCCAATCTTCCATTCGAGTTGCGAAGGAAAGCTGGGGATTGCTCTCGAGTGACTGCAGGGCCAATAGACCTCATCTAGGCTTGTGTCCAGAAGCCAATGTTCCTCTCCAGGGGCGACCGGGATCTCGGGGTTGCATTCCAGACGCACCCGGGGAGACAGGCATTCATCTCGAGTGGAAGCAAAGAACCCCGCTCTGCTCTCGAGTCGCGACGGGTATCTCTTGGAGCTCACTGGGTGGACTAAAGGGAGTCAAGCCTCCTGAGGCGTTTGGAGAGAGGTCGCGAGGTTGGCCTCTAGGCCATGCAGGAGACGAAGGCCCTCATCTCCGCGATGACGGGGGAGTCTCGGGGTGGTTCTCGAGCGGCGGCCCCAGGGTGCGGTTTCTCACGAGGTACGACGGCGAGGTCAGTGAGCCTCTCGTGGGGCGCCAGGGAAGTCGGGTCTCCATGCGAGTGGCGAGGGGGAGCGCGTCATTGCTCTCGAGTCATGGTAGGGGAATCTGGCCTCGAGACGTGTTGAAGAAGGTCTCTCGAGGTCTTTCTCGGGTTGAGGCAGGAAACCCTGGCTTCCCTCGACTTGTGCAGGTGACCTCAGGGGGCTTCTCATGGTGGCTCTGAGAAGTCAGGGAAACTGGAGGTGGGAGGGGCCTCTCGGGACTCCACGGGGTTTGGTGCATTGGAAGAGGGCCTCATCTCCAGTTGAGGCAGGAACCTCAGGGTTCCTCTGATTTCAGACTCCGATCGCAGGGTCCCTGCAGACTGGGGACAGGAGAGTCAGGCCTCGTCTTGGGTTGAGGCATGGAACTCCGCTTGCCTCTCGAGGTGTCCCCGGGGAGAGAGGCCACTTGTCGAGCTGTATTTGGAACCTGGGGGTTTTTTCCGGACGATGCACGGGCGAGTCACTGCCCCTTCGTGTTGACTTCATTCACAGGGTGGAGTTCGGAGAGGTGTCCGGGCATCGGGTTCTTATCAAGAGGGGACCGGGAAATCGGGGTGCTTCGCAATGTGGAAGCACCCACGAGGCCACGTCTGGAATGTCGTCGTGAGACCGGCCTCATCCTGAGGTGCGACCGGAAGGTCGGGAACCCCTTCCAGACAAAGCAGGGGAGTCGACCCTCCTGTCGAGATCAGGAGGGTAGAAGGGGCTCAGAGGAAGTGGTGCCGGAAAACCTCGGTGTTCCTCTCCAGGGAGACCGGGATGCCGGGGAACTTTGTGGGGCGCATCAAGGGTGCCAAGTACCGTTTCGACCTCCAATTCCTAACGTGGGACTTCTCCTGAGACGCTGTAGCGGGAAAGGGCTTCATCTTGCGATGACGGGGGAACCACGTGGTTTTTCTCGAGTTGCGGCGGGATTCTCGAGTTACGACGGGGAATTCAGGATGCCTCTTGTGTTGGCCCAGGGAAGTCCAATCTTCCATTCGAGTTGCGAAGGAAAGCTGGGGATTGCTCTCGAGTGACTGCAGGGCCAATAGACCTCATCTAGGCTTGTGTCCAGAAGCCAATGTTCCTCTCCAGGGGCGACCGGGATCTCGGGGTTGCATTCCAGACGCACCCGGGGAGACAGGCATTCATCTCGAGTGGAAGCAAAGAACCCCGCTCTGCTCTCGAGTCGCGACGGGTATCTCTTGGAGCTCACTGGGTGGACTAAAGGGAGTCAAGCCTCCTGAGGCGTTTGGAGAGAGGTCGCGAGGTTGGCCTCTAGGCCATGCAGGAGACGAAGGCCCTCATCTCCGCGATGACGGGGGAGTCTCGGGGTGGTTCTCGAGCGGCGGCCCCAGGGTGCGGTTTCTCACGAGGTACGACGGCGAGGTCAGTGAGCCTCTCGTGGGGCGCCAGGGAAGTCGGGTCTCCATGCGAGTGGCGAGGGGGAGCGCGTCATTGCTCTCGAGTCATGGTAGGGGAATCTGGCCTCGAGACGTGTTGAAGAAGGTCTCTCGAGGTCTTTCTCGGGTTGAGGCAGGAAACCCTGGCTTCCCTCGACTTGTGCAGGTGACCTCAGGGGGCTTCTCATGGTGGCTCTGAGAAGTCAGGGAAACTGGAGGTGGGAGGGGCCTCTCGGGACTCCACGGGGTTTGGTGCATTGGAAGAGGGCCTCATCTCCAGTTGAGGCAGGAACCTCAGGGTTCCTCTGATTTCAGACTCCGATCGCAGGGTCCCTGCAGACTGGGGACAGGAGAGTCAGGCCTCGTCTTGGGTTGAGGCATGGAACTCCGCTTGCCTCTCGAGGTGTCCCCGGGGAGAGAGGCCACTTGTCGAGCTGTATTTGGAACCTGGGGGTTTTTTCCGGACGATGCACGGGCGAGTCACTGCCCCTTCGTGTTGACTTCATTCACAGGGTGGAGTTCGGAGAGGTGTCCGGGCATCGGGTTCTTATCAAGAGGGGACCGGGAAATCGGGGTGCTTCGCAATGTGGAAGCACCCACGAGGCCACGTCTGGAATGTCGTCGTGAGACCGGCCTCATCCTGAGGTGCGACCGGAAGGTCGGGAACCCCTTCCAGACAAAGCAGGGGAGTCGACCCTCCTGTCGAGATCAGGAGGGTAGAAGGGGCTCAGAGGAAGTGGTGCCGGAAAACCTCGGTGTTCCTCTCCAGGGAGACCGGGATGCCGGGGAACTTTGTGGGGCGCATCAAGGGTGCCAAGTACCGTTTCGACCTCCAATTCCTAACGTGGGACTTCTCCTGAGACGCTGTAGCGGGAAAGGGCTTCATCTTGCGATGACGGGGGAACCACGTGGTTTTTCTCGAGTTGCGGCGGGATTCTCGAGTTACGACGGGGAATTCAGGATGCCTCTTGTGTTGGCCCAGGGAAGTCCAATCTTCCATTCGAGTTGCGAAGGAAAGCTGGGGATTGCTCTCGAGTGACTGCAGGGCCAATAGACCTCATCTAGGCTTGTGTCCAGAAGCCAATGTTCCTCTCCAGGGGCGACCGGGATCTCGGGGTTGCATTCCAGACGCACCCGGGGAGACAGGCATTCATCTCGAGTGGAAGCAAAGAACCCCGCTCTGCTCTCGAGTCGCGACGGGTATCTCTTGGAGCTCACTGGGTGGACTAAAGGGAGTCAAGCCTCCTGAGGCGTTTGGAGAGAGGTCGCGAGGTTGGCCTCTAGGCCATGCAGGAGACGAAGGCCCTCATCTCCGCGATGACGGGGGAGTCTCGGGGTGGTTCTCGAGCGGCGGCCCCAGGGTGCGGTTTCTCACGAGGTACGACGGCGAGGTCAGTGAGCCTCTCGTGGGGCGCCAGGGAAGTCGGGTCTCCATGCGAGTGGCGAGGGGGAGCGCGTCATTGCTCTCGAGTCATGGTAGGGGAATCTGGCCTCGAGACGTGTTGAAGAAGGTCTCTCGAGGTCTTTCTCGGGTTGAGGCAGGAAACCCTGGCTTCCCTCGACTTGTGCAGGTGACCTCAGGGGGCTTCTCATGGTGGCTCTGAGAAGTCAGGGAAACTGGAGGTGGGAGGGGCCTCTCGGGACTCCACGGGGTTTGGTGCATTGGAAGAGGGCCTCATCTCCAGTTGAGGCAGGAACCTCAGGGTTCCTCTGATTTCAGACTCCGATCGCAGGGTCCCTGCAGACTGGGGACAGGAGAGTCAGGCCTCGTCTTGGGTTGAGGCATGGAACTCCGCTTGCCTCTCGAGGTGTCCCCGGGGAGAGAGGCCACTTGTCGAGCTGTATTTGGAACCTGGGGGTTTTTTCCGGACGATGCACGGGCGAGTCACTGCCCCTTCGTGTTGACTTCATTCACAGGGTGGAGTTCGGAGAGGTGTCCGGGCATCGGGTTCTTATCAAGAGGGGACCGGGAAATCGGGGT
Organism: Bos taurus; assembly: GCF_002263795.3. Taxonomy (NCBI): domain Eukaryota; kingdom Metazoa; phylum Chordata; class Mammalia; order Artiodactyla; family Bovidae; genus Bos; species Bos taurus. The sequence goes on from NW_020190683.1 coordinate 4,270, forward strand.
GCTTCGCAATGTGGAAGCACCCACGAGGCCACGTCTGGAATGTCGTCGTGAGACCGGCCTCATCCTGAGGTGCGACCGGAAGGTCGGGAACCCCTTCCAGACAAAGCAGGGGAGTCGACCCTCCTGTCGAGATCAGGAGGGTAGAAGGGGCTCAGAGGAAGTGGTGCCGGAAAACCTCGGTGTTCCTCTCCAGGGAGACCGGGATGCCGGGGAACTTTGTGGGGCGCATCAAGGGTGCCAAGTACCGTTTCGACCTCCAATTCCTAACGTGGGACTTCTCCTGAGACGCTGTAGCGGGAAAGGGCTTCATCTTGCGATGACGGGGGAACCACGTGGTTTTTCTCGAGTTGCGGCGGGATTCTCGAGTTACGACGGGGAATTCAGGATGCCTCTTGTGTTGGCCCAGGGAAGTCCAATCTTCCATTCGAGTTGCGAAGGAAAGCTGGGGATTGCTCTCGAGTGACTGCAGGGCCAATAGACCTCATCTAGGCTTGTGTCCAGAAGCCAATGTTCCTCTCCAGGGGCGACCGGGATCTCGGGGTTGCATTCCAGACGCACCCGGGGAGACAGGCATTCATCTCGAGTGGAAGCAAAGAACCCCGCTCTGCTCTCGAGTCGCGACGGGTATCTCTTGGAGCTCACTGGGTGGACTAAAGGGAGTCAAGCCTCCTGAGGCGTTTGGAGAGAGGTCGCGAGGTTGGCCTCTAGGCCATGCAGGAGACGAAGGCCCTCATCTCCGCGATGACGGGGGAGTCTCGGGGTGGTTCTCGAGCGGCGGCCCCAGGGTGCGGTTTCTCACGAGGTACGACGGCGAGGTCAGTGAGCCTCTCGTGGGGCGCCAGGGAAGTCGGGTCTCCATGCGAGTGGCGAGGGGGAGCGCGTCATTGCTCTCGAGTCATGGTAGGGGAATCTGGCCTCGAGACGTGTTGAAGAAGGTCTCTCGAGGTCTTTCTCGGGTTGAGGCAGGAAACCCTGGCTTCCCTCGACTTGTGCAGGTGACCTCAGGGGGCTTCTCATGGTGGCTCTGAGAAGTCAGGGAAACTGGAGGTGGGAGGGGCCTCTCGGGACTCCACGGGGTTTGGTGCATTGGAAGAGGGCCTCATCTCCAGTTGAGGCAGGAACCTCAGGGTTCCTCTGATTTCAGACTCCGATCGCAGGGTCCCTGCAGACTGGGGACAGGAGAGTCAGGCCTCGTCTTGGGTTGAGGCATGGAACTCCGCTTGCCTCTCGAGGTGTCCCCGGGGAGAGAGGCCACTTGTCGAGCTGTATTTGGAACCTGGGGGTTTTTTCCGGACGATGCACGGGCGAGTCACTGCCCCTTCGTGTTGACTTCATTCACAGGGTGGAGTTCGGAGAGGTGTCCGGGCATCGGGTTCTTATCAAGAGGGGACCGGGAAATCGGGGTGCTTCGCAATGTGGAAGCACCCACGAGGCCACGTCTGGAATGTCGTCGTGAGACCGGCCTCATCCTGAGGTGCGACCGGAAGGTCGGGAACCCCTTCCAGACAAAGCAGGGGAGTCGACCCTCCTGTCGAGATCAGGAGGGTAGAAGGGGCTCAGAGGAAGTGGTGCCGGAAAACCTCGGTGTTCCTCTCCAGGGAGACCGGGATGCCGGGGAACTTTGTGGGGCGCATCAAGGGTGCCAAGTACCGTTTCGACCTCCAATTCCTAACGTGGGACTTCTCCTGAGACGCTGTAGCGGGAAAGGGCTTCATCTTGCGATGACGGGGGAACCACGTGGTTTTTCTCGAGTTGCGGCGGGATTCTCGAGTTACGACGGGGAATTCAGGATGCCTCTTGTGTTGGCCCAGGGAAGTCCAATCTTCCATTCGAGTTGCGAAGGAAAGCTGGGGATTGCTCTCGAGTGACTGCAGGGCCAATAGACCTCATCTAGGCTTGTGTCCAGAAGCCAATGTTCCTCTCCAGGGGCGACCGGGATCTCGGGGTTGCATTCCAGACGCACCCGGGGAGACAGGCATTCATCTCGAGTGGAAGCAAAGAACCCCGCTCTGCTCTCGAGTCGCGACGGGTATCTCTTGGAGCTCACTGGGTGGACTAAAGGGAGTCAAGCCTCCTGAGGCGTTTGGAGAGAGGTCGCGAGGTTGGCCTCTAGGCCATGCAGGAGACGAAGGCCCTCATCTCCGCGATGACGGGGGAGTCTCGGGGTGGTTCTCGAGCGGCGGCCCCAGGGTGCGGTTTCTCACGAGGTACGACGGCGAGGTCAGTGAGCCTCTCGTGGGGCGCCAGGGAAGTCGGGTCTCCATGCGAGTGGCGAGGGGGAGCGCGTCATTGCTCTCGAGTCATGGTAGGGGAATCTGGCCTCGAGACGTGTTGAAGAAGGTCTCTCGAGGTCTTTCTCGGGTTGAGGCAGGAAACCCTGGCTTCCCTCGACTTGTGCAGGTGACCTCAGGGGGCTTCTCATGGTGGCTCTGAGAAGTCAGGGAAACTGGAGGTGGGAGGGGCCTCTCGGGACTCCACGGGGTTTGGTGCATTGGAAGAGGGCCTCATCTCCAGTTGAGGCAGGAACCTCAGGGTTCCTCTGATTTCAGACTCCGATCGCAGGGTCCCTGCAGACTGGGGACAGGAGAGTCAGGCCTCGTCTTGGGTTGAGGCATGGAACTCCGCTTGCCTCTCGAGGTGTCCCCGGGGAGAGAGGCCACTTGTCGAGCTGTATTTGGAACCTGGGGGTTTTTTCCGGACGATGCACGGGCGAGTCACTGCCCCTTCGTGTTGACTTCATTCACAGGGTGGAGTTCGGAGAGGTGTCCGGGCATCGGGTTCTTATCAAGAGGGGACCGGGAAATCGGGGTGCTTCGCAATGTGGAAGCACCCACGAGGCCACGTCTGGAATGTCGTCGTGAGACCGGCCTCATCCTGAGGTGCGACCGGAAGGTCGGGAACCCCTTCCAGACAAAGCAGGGGAGTCGACCCTCCTGTCGAGATCAGGAGGGTAGAAGGGGCTCAGAGGAAGTGGTGCCGGAAAACCTCGGTGTTCCTCTCCAGGGAGACCGGGATGCCGGGGAACTTTGTGGGGGCGCATCAAGGGTGCCAAGTACCGTTTCGACCTCCAATTCCTAACGTGGGACTTCTCCTGAGACGCTGTAGCGGGAAAGGGCTTCATCTTGCGATGACGGGGGAACCACGTGGTTTTTCTCGAGTTGCGGCGGGATTCTCGAGTTACGACGGGGAATTCAGGATGCCTCTTGTGTTGGCCCAGGGAAGTCCAATCTTCCATTCGAGTTGCGAAGGAAAGCTGGGGATTGCTCTCGAGTGACTGCAGGGCCAATAGACCTCATCTAGGCTTGTGTCCAGAAGCCAATGTTCCTCTCCAGGGGCGACCGGGATCTCGGGGTTGCATTCCAGACGCACCCGGGGAGACAGGCATTCATCTCGAGTGGAAGCAAAGAACCCCGCTCTGCTCTCGAGTCGCGACGGGTATCTCTTGGAGCTCACTGGGTGGACTAAAGGGAGTCAAGCCTCCTGAGGCGTTTGGAGAGAGGTCGCGAGGTTGGCCTCTAGGCCATGCAGGAGACGAAGGCCCTCATCTCCGCGATGACGGGGGAGTCTCGGGGTGGTTCTCGAGCGGCGGCCCCAGGGTGCGGTTTCTCACGAGGTACGACGGCGAGGTCAGTGAGCCTCTCGTGGGGCGCCAGGGAAGTCGGGTCTCCATGCGAGTGGCGAGGGGGAGCGCGTCATTGCTCCCGAGCCATGGTAGGGGAATCTGGCCTCGAGACGTGTTGAAGAAGGTCTCTCGAGGTCTTTCTCGGGTTGAGGCAGGAAACCCTGGCTTCCCTCGACTTGTGCAGGTGACCTCAGGGGGCTTCTCATGGTGGCTCTGAGAAGTCAGGGAAACTGGAGGTGGGAGGGGCCTCTCGGGACTCCACTGGGTTTGGTGCATTGGAAGAGGGCCTCATCTCCAGTTGAGGCAGGAACCTCAGGGTTCCTCTGATTTCAGACTCCGATCGCAGGGTCCCTGCAGACTGGGGACAGGAGAGTCAGGCCTCGTCTTGGGTTGAGGCATGGAACTCCGCTTGCCTCTCGAGATGTCCCCGGGGAGAGAGGCCGCTTGTCGAGCTGTATTTGGAACCTGGGGTTTTTTCCGAACGATGCACGGAAAAACTGCCCCTTCGTGTTGACTTCATTCACAGGGTGGAGTTCGGAGAGGTGTCCGGGCATCGGGTTCTTATCAAGAGGGGACCGGGAAATCGGGGTCCTACGGAATGTGGAACCACCCACGAGGCCACGTCTGGAATGTCTTCGTGAGACCGGCCTCATCCTGAGGTGCGACCGGAAGGTCGGGAACCCCTTCCAGACAAAGCAGGGGAGTCGACCCTCCTGTCCAGATCAGGAGGGGAGAAAGGGCTCAGAGGAGGGGGTGCCGGAAAACCTCAGTGTTCCTCTCGAGGGAGACCGGGATTTCGGGGAACTTTGTGGGTCGCATCAAGGGTGCCAAGTGCCCTTTCGACCTCCAATTCCTAACGTGGGACTTCTCCTGAGGCGCTGTAGCGGGAAAGGGCTTCATCTTGCGATGACGGGGGAGCCACGTGGTTTTTCTCGAGTTACGGCGGGATTCTCGAGTTACGACGGGGAATTCAGGCTGCCTCTTGTGTTGGCCCAGGCAAGTCCAATCTTCCATTCGAGTTGCGAAGGAAAGCTGGGGATTGCTCTCGAGTGACTGCAGGGCCAATAGACCTCATCTAGGCTTGTGTCCAGAAGCCAATGTTCCTCTCCAGGGGCGACAGGGATCTCGGGGTTGCATTCCAGACGCACCCGGGGAGACAGGCATTCATCTCGAGTGGAAGCAAAGAACCCCGCTCTGCTCTCGAATCGCGACGGGTATCTCTTGGAGCTCACTGGGTGGACTCAAGGGAGTCAAGCCTCCTGAGGCGTTTGGAGAGAGGTCGCGAGATTGGTCTCTAGGCCATGCAGGAGACGAAGGCCCTCATCTCTCGATGACGGGGGAATCTCGGGGTTGTTCTCGAGCGGCGGCCCCAGTGTGCGGTTTCTCACGAGGTACGACGGCGAGGTCAGTGAGCCTCTCGTGGGGCGCCAGGGAAGTCGGGTCTCCATGCGAGTGGCGAGGGGGAGCGCGTCATTGCTCCCGAGCCATGGTAGGGGAATCTGGCCTCGAGACGTGTTGAAGAAGGTCTCTCGAGGTCTTTCCCGGGTTGAGGCAGGAAACCCTGGGTTCCCTCGACTTGTGCAGGTGACCTCAGGGGGCTTCTCATGGTGGCTCTGAGAAGCCAGGGAAACTGGAGGTGGGAGGGGCCTCTCGGGACTCCACTGGGTTTGGTGCATTGGAAGAGGGCCTCATCTCCAGTTGAGGCAGGAACCGCAGGGTACCTCTGATTTCAGACTCCGATCGCAGGGTCCCTGCAGACTGGGGACAGGAGAGTCAGGCCTCGTCTTGGGTTGAGGCATGGAACTCCGCTTGCCTCTCGAGATGTCCCCGGGGAGAGAGGCCGCTTGTCGAGCTGTATTTGGAACCTGGGGTTTTTTCCGAACGATGCACGGAAAAACTGCCCCTTCGTGTTGACTTCATTCACAGGGTGGAGTTCGGAGAGGTGTCCGGGCATCGGGTTCTTATCAAGAGGGGACCGGGAAATCGGGGTCCTACGGAATGTGGAACCACCCACGAGGCCACGTCTGGAATGTCTTCGTGAGACCGGCCTCATCCTGAGGTGCGACCGGAAGGTCGGGAACCCCTTCCAGACAAAGCAGGGGAGTCGACCCTCCTGTCCAGATCAGGAGGGGAGAAAGGGCTCAGAGGAGGGGGTGCCGGAAAACCTCAGTGTTCCTCTCGAGGGAGACCGGGATTTCGGGGAACTTTGTGGGTCGCATCAAGGGTGCCAAGTGCCCTTTCGACCTCCAATTCCTAACGTGGGACTTCTCCTGAGGCGCTGTAGCGGGAAAGGGCTTCATCTTGCGATGACGGGGGAGCCACGTGGTTTTTCTCGAGTTACGGCGGGATTCTCGAGTTACGACGGGGAATTCAGGCTGCCTCTTGTGTTGGCCCAGGCAAGTCCAATCTTCCATTCGAGTTGCGAAGGAAAGCTGGGGATTGCTCTCGAGTGACTGCAGGGCCAATAGACCTCATCTAGGCTTGTGTCCAGAAGCCAATGTTCCTCTCCAGGGGCGACAGGGATCTCGGGGTTGCATTCCAGACGCACCCGGGGAGACAGGCATTCATCTCGAGTGGAAGCAAAGAACCCCGCTCTGCTCTCGAATCGCGACGGGTATCTCTTGGAGCTCACTGGGTGGACTCAAGGGAGTCAAGCCTCCTGAGGCGTTTGGAGAGAGGTCGCGAGATTGGTCTCTAGGCCATGCAGGAGACGAAGGCCCTCATCTCTCGATGACGGGGGAATCTCGGGGTTGTTCTCGAGCGGCGGCCCCAGTGTGCGGTTTCTCACGAGGTACGACGGCGAGGTCAGTGAGCCTCTCGTGGGGCGCCAGGGAAGTCGGGTCTCCATGCGAGTGGCGAGGGGGAGCGCGTCATTGCTCCCGAGCCATGGTAGGGGAATCTGGCCTCGAGACGTGTTGAAGAAGGTCTCTCGAGGTCTTTCCCGGGTTGAGGCAGGAAACCCTGGGTTCCCTCGACTTGTGCAGGTGACCTCAGGGGGCTTCTCATGGTGGCTCTGAGAAGCCAGGGAAACTGGAGGTGGGAGGGGCCTCTCGGGACTCCACTGGGTTTGGTGCATTGGAAGAGGGCCTCATCTCCAGTTGAGGCAGGAACCGCAGGGTACCTCTGATTTCAGACTCCGATCGCAGGGTCCCTGCAGACTGGGGACAGGAGAGTCAGGCCTCGTCTTGGGTTGAGGCATGGAACTCCGCTTGCCTCTCGAGATGTCCCCGGGGAGAGAGGCCGCTTGTCGAGCTGTATTTGGAACCTGGGGTTTTTTCCGAACGATGCACGGAAAAACTGCCCCTTCGTGTTGACTTCATTCACAGGGTGGAGTTCGGAGAGGTGTCCGGGCATCGGGTTCTTATCAAGAGGGGACCGGGAAATCGGGGTCCTACGGAATGTGGAACCACCCACGAGGCCACGTCTGGAATGTCTTCGTGAGACCGGCCTCATCCTGAGGTGCGACCGGAAGGTCGGGAACCCCTTCCAGACAAAGCAGGGGAGTCGACCCTCCTGTCCAGATCAGGAGGGGAGAAAGGGCTCAGAGGAGGGGGTGCCGGAAAACCTCAGTGTTCCTCTCGAGGGAGACCGGGATTTCGGGGAACTTTGTGGGTCGCATCAAGGGTGCCAAGTGCCCTTTCGACCTCCAATTCCTAACGTGGGACTTCTCCTGAGACGCTGTAGCGGGAAAGGGCTTCATCTTGCGATGACGGGGGAGCCACGTGGTTTTTCTCGAGTTACGGCGGGATTCTCGAGTTACGACGGGGAATTCAGGATGCCTCTTGTGTTGGCCCAGGCAAGTCCAATCTTCCATTCGAGTTGCGAAGGAAAGCTGGGGATTGCTCTCGAGTGACTGCAGGGCCAATAGACCTCATCTAGGCTTGTGTCCAGAAGCCAATGTTCCTCTCCAGGGGCGACAGGGATCTCGGGGTTGCATTCCAGACGCACCCGGGGAGACAGGCATTCATCTCGAGTGGAAGCAAAGAACCCCGCTCTGCTCTCGAATCGCGACGGGTATCTCTTGGAGCTCACTGGGTGGACTCAAGGGAGTCAAGCCTCCTGAGGCGTTTGGAGAGAGGTCGCGAGATTGGTCTCTAGGCCATGCAGGAGACGAAGGCCCTCATCTCTCGATGACGGGGGAATCTCGGGGTTGTTCTCGAGCGGCGGCCCCAGTGTGCGGTTTCTCACGAGGTACGACGGCGAGGTCAGTGAGCCTCTCGTGGGGCGCCAGGGAAGTCGGGTCTCCATGCGAGTGGCGAGGGGGAGCGCGTCATTGCTCCCGAGCCATGGTAGGGGAATCTGGCCTCGAGACGTGTTGAAGAAGGTCTCTCGAGGTCTTTCTCGGGTTGAGGCAGGAAACCCTGGGTTCCCTCGACTTGTGCAGGTGACCTCAGGGGGCTTCTCATGGTGGCTCTGAGAAGCCAGGGAAACTGGAGGTGGGAGGGGCCTCTCGGGACTCCACTGGGTTTGGTGCATTGGAAGAGGGCCTCATCTCCAGTTGAGGCAGGAACCGCAGGGTACCTCTGATTTCAGACTCCGATCGCAGGGTCCCTGCAGACTGGGGACAGGAGAGTCAGGCCTCGTCTTGGGTTGAGGCATGGAACTCCGCTTGCCTCTCGAGATGTCCCCGGGGAGAGAGGCCGCTTGTCGAGCTGTATTTGGAACCTGGGGTTTTTTCCGAACGATGCACGGAAAAACTGCCCCTTCGTGTTGACTTCATTCACAGGGTGGAGTTCGGAGAGGTGTCCGGGCATCGGGTTCTTATCAAGAGGGGACCGGGAAATCGGGGTCCTACGGAATGTGGAACCACCCACGAGGCCACGTCTGGAATGTCTTCGTGAGACCGGCCTCATCCTGAGGTGCGACCGGAAGGTCGGGAACCCCTTCCAGACAAAGCAGGGGAGTCGACCCTCCTGTCCAGATCAGGAGGGGAGAAAGGGCTCAGAGGAGGGGGTGCCGGAAAACCTCAGTGTTCCTCTCGAGGGAGACCGGGATTTCGGGGAACTTTGTGGGTCGCATCAAGGGTGCCAAGTGCCCTTTCGACCTCCAATTCCTAACGTGGGACTTCTCCTGAGACGCTGTAGCGGGAAAGGGCTTCATCTTGCGATGACGGGGGAGCCACGTGGTTTTTCTCGAGTTACGGCGGGATTCTCGAGTTACGACGGGGAATTCAGGATGCCTCTTGTGTTGGCCCAGGCAAGTCCAATCTTCCATTCGAGTTGCGAAGGAAAGCTGGGGATTGCTCTCGAGTGACTGCAGGGCCAATAGACCTCATCTAGGCTTGTGTCCAGAAGCCAATGTTCCTCTCCAGGGGCGACAGGGATCTCGGGGTTGCATTCCAGACGCACCCGGGGAGACAGGCATTCATCTCGAGTGGAAGCAAAGAACCCCGCTCTGCTCTCGAATCGCGACGGGTATCTCTTGGAGCTCACTGGGTGGACTCAAGGGAGTCAAGCCTCCTGAGGCGTTTGGAGAGAGGTCGCGAGATTGGTCTCTAGGCCATGCAGGAGACGAAGGCCCTCATCTCTCGATGACGGGGGAATCTCGGGGTTGTTCTCGAGCGGCGGCCCCAGTGTGCGGTTTCTCACGAGGTACGACGGCGAGGTCAGTGAGCCTCTCGTGGGGCGCCAGGGAAGTCGGGTCTCCATGCGAGTGGCGAGGGGGAGCGCGTCATTGCTCCCGAGCCATGGTAGGGGAATCTGGCCTCGAGACGTGTTGAAGAAGGTCTCTCGAGGTCTTTCTCGGGTTGAGGCAGGAAACCCTGGGTTCCCTCGACTTGTGCAGGTGACCTCAGGGGGCTTCTCATGGTGGCTCTGAGAAGCCAGGGAAACTGGAGGTGGGAGGGGCCTCTCGGGACTCCACTGGGTTTGGTGCATTGGAAGAGGGCCTCATCTCCAGTTGAGGCAGGAACCGCAGGGTACCTCTGATTTCAGACTCCGATCGCAGGGTCCCTGCAGACTGGGGACAGGAGAGTCAGGCCTCGTCTTGGGTTGAGGCATGGAACTCCGCTTGCCTCTCGAGATGTCCCCGGGGAGAGAGGCCGCTTGTCGAGCTGTATTTGGAACCTGGGGTTTTTTCCGAACGATGCACGGAAAAACTGCCCCTTCGTGTTGACTTCATTCACAGGGTGGAGTTCGGAGAGGTGTCCGGGCATCGGGTTCTTATCAAGAGGGGACCGGGAAATCGGGGTCCTACGGAATGTGGAACCACCCACGAGGCCACGTCTGGAATGTCTTCGTGAGACCGGCCTCATCCTGAGGTGCGACCGGAAGGTCGGGAACCCCTTCCAGACAAAGCAGGGGAGTCGACCCTCCTGTCCAGATCAGGAGGGGAGAAAGGGCTCAGAGGAGGGGTGCCGGAAAACCTCAGTGTTCCTCTCGAGGGAGACCGGGATTTCGGGGAACTTTGTGGGTCGCATCAAGGGTGCCAAGTGCCCTTTCGACCTCCAATTCCTAACGTGGGACTTCTCCTGAGACGCTGTAGCGGGAAAGGGCTTCATCTTGCGATGACGGGGGAGCCACGTGGTTTTTCTCGAGTTACGGCGGGATTCTCGAGTTACGACGGGGAATTCAGGATGCCTCTTGTGTTGGCCCAGGCAAGTCCAATCTTCCATTCGAGTTGCGAAGGAAAGCTGGGGATTGCTCTCGAGTGACTGCAGGGCCAATAGACCTCATCTAGGCTTGTGTCCAGAAGCCAATGTTCCTCTCCAGGGGCGACCGGGATCTCGGGGTTGCATTCCAGACGCACCCGGGGAGACAGGCATTCATCTCGAGTGGAAGCAAAGAACCCCGCTCTGCTCTCGAGTCGCGACGGGTATCTCTTGGAGCTCACTGGGTGGACTAAAGGGAGTCAAGCCTCCTGAGGCGTTTGGAGAGAGGTCGCGAGGTTGGCCTCTAGGCCATGCAGGAGACGAAGGCCCTCATCTCCGCGATGACGGGGGAGTCTCGGGGTGGTTCTCGAGCGGCGGCCCCAGGGTGCGGTTTCTCACGAGGTACGACGGCGAGGTCAGTGAGCCTCTCGTGGGGCGCCAGGGAAGTCGGGTCTCCATGCGAGTGGCGAGGGGGAGCGCGTCATTGCTCTCGAGTCATGGTAGGGGAATCTGGCCTCGAGACGTGTTGAAGAAGGTCTCTCGAGGTCTTTCTCGGGTTGAGGCAGGAAACCCTGGCTTCCCTCGACTTGTGCAGGTGACCTCAGGGGGCTTCTCATGGTGGCTCTGAGAAGTCAGGGAAACTGGAGGTGGGAGGGGCCTCTCGGGACTCCACGGGGTTTGGTGCATTGGAAGAGGGCCTCATCTCCAGTTGAGGCAGGAACCTCAGGGTTCCTCTGATTTCAGACTCCGATCGCAGGGTCCCTGCAGACTGGGGACAGGAGAGTCAGGCCTCGTCTTGGGTTGAGGCATGGAACTCCGCTTGCCTCTCGAGGTGTCCCCGGGGAGAGAGGCCACTTGTCGAGCTGTATTTGGAACCTGGGGGTTTTTTCCGGACGATGCACGGGCGAGTCACTGCCCCTTCGTGTTGACTTCATTCACAGGGTGGAGTTCGGAGAGGTGTCCGGGCATCGGGTTCTTATCAAGAGGGGACCGGGAAATCGGGGTGCTTCGCAATGTGGAAGCACCCACGAGGCCACGTCTGGAATGTCGTCGTGAGACCGGCCTCATCCTGAGGTGCGACCGGAAGGTCGGGAACCCCTTCCAGACAAAGCAGGGGAGTCGACCCTCCTGTCGAGATCAGGAGGGTAGAAGGGGCTCAGAGGAAGTGGTGCCGGAAAACCTCGGTGTTCCTCTCCAGGGAGACCGGGATGCCGGGGAACTTTGTGGGGCGCATCAAGGGTGCCAAGTACCGTTTCGACCTCCAATTCCTAACGTGGGACTTCTCCTGAGACGCTGTAGCGGGAAAGGGCTTCATCTTGCGATGACGGGGGAACCACGTGGTTTTTCTCGAGTTGCGGCGGGATTCTCGAGTTACGACGGGGAATTCAGGATGCCTCTTGTGTTGGCCCAGGGAAGTCCAATCTTCCATTCGAGTTGCGAAGGAAAGCTGGGGATTGCTCTCGAGTGACTGCAGGGCCAATAGACCTCATCTAGGCTTGTGTCCAGAAGCCAATGTTCCTCTCCAGGGGCGACCGGGATCTCGGGGTTGCATTCCAGACGCACCCGGGGAGACAGGCATTCATCTCGAGTGGAAGCAAAGAACCCCGCTCTGCTCTCGAGTCGCGACGGGTATCTCTTGGAGCTCACTGGGTGGACTAAAGGGAGTCAAGCCTCCTGAGGCGTTTGGAGAGAGGTCGCGAGGTTGGCCTCTAGGCCATGCAGGAGACGAAGGCCCTCATCTCCGCGATGACGGGGGAGTCTCGGGGTGGTTCTCGAGCGGCGGCCCCAGGGTGCGGTTTCTCACGAGGTACGACGGCGAGGTCAGTGAGCCTCTCGTGGGGCGCCAGGGAAGTCGGGTCTCCATGCGAGTGGCGAGGGGGAGCGCGTCATTGCTCTCGAGTCATGGTAGGGGAATCTGGCCTCGAGACGTGTTGAAGAAGGTCTCTCGAGGTCTTTCTCGGGTTGAGGCAGGAAACCCTGGCTTCCCTCGACTTGTGCAGGTGACCTCAGGGGGCTTCTCATGGTGGCTCTGAGAAGTCAGGGAAACTGGAGGTGGGAGGGGCCTCTCGGGACTCCACGGGGTTTGGTGCATTGGAAGAGGGCCTCATCTCCAGTTGAGGCAGGAACCTCAGGGTTCCTCTGATTTCAGACTCCGATCGCAGGGTCCCTGCAGACTGGGGACAGGAGAGTCAGGCCTCGTCTTGGGTTGAGGCATGGAACTCCGCTTGCCTCTCGAGGTGTCCCCGGGGAGAGAGGCCACTTGTCGAGCTGTATTTGGAACCTGGGGGTTTTTTCCGGACGATGCACGGGCGAGTCACTGCCCCTTCGTGTTGACTTCATTCACAGGGTGGAGTTCGGAGAGGTGTCCGGGCATCGGGTTCTTATCAAGAGGGGACCGGGAAATCGGGGTGCTTCGCAATGTGGAAGCACCCACGAGGCCACGTCTGGAATGTCGTCGTGAGACCGGCCTCATCCTGAGGTGCGACCGGAAGGTCGGGAACCCCTTCCAGACAAAGCAGGGGAGTCGACCCTCCTGTCGAGATCAGGAGGGTAGAAGGGGCTCAGAGGAAGTGGTGCCGGAAAACCTCGGTGTTCCTCTCCAGGGAAGACGGGAATGCCGGGGAACTTTGTCGGGGGCGCATCAAGGGGTGCCAAG
>NW_020190684.1:0-21991 GCF_002263795.3 Bos taurus
GGCGACCGAACAGGAACCCGTCAGGACGGCAATACTCAAAAGAGCTGAGCAGGTACACGAACCACTTGCAATCAGCAGGCAATAAGACATGGAGCTCAGCAGTGACGAATTCATGCTGCTTCAACTGGCAATAATCAAGAGCACGTGAACCACGGTCAGGAATCACGTCAGCTCAGCTGGCCAATTGTCAAGCAGATGGAGCCGACAGAATCACGCCCCAGCTCAGCTGGCAATTGTCATGCATGAATGAGCGCGGGAGAATCACGCAGCTCAGCAGGCCCTGATCAACGTGACTCTGCAGCACTGGATCAACGTTGGCTGATCAATGTCCCAGATCACGTGACTGAGCATGCCAGCTGATCACGTTTCTATCATGCACTGATGACCGTGACTGAGCATGGGCACTGATCAGTGGCTCTCATGCACTGAATCACGTGTCTATCATGCACTGATGAGGCTGTTCGGGCACTGATCAGGTGGTTTATCAGGCAGTGATCAGTGACTGACAGGCGCTGATCAGGGGACTGTGCACGCACTGATCAGGTGGCTGATCAGGAACTGACCACCTGACCGCAGCATGCAGTGATCACGTGGCTGGTCGTTCACATGATCACGTGTTTATCATACGGTGATCACGTGACTGAGAGGCGCTGATCACGTGACTGTGCCGTCAGTGATCACGTGGCTGAGCAGGCACTGATATCGTGACTGAGCATGCACTGATCATGTGCCGGGACCGGGGAGGCATTCCACTCTGGACAAAGGTCATGAGGAAGGAGGCTCGGCATACGCAAATGCGGGATCGAGCCTCAGGAGTCCACCCGGATTATTCTCGAGCATCTCCCCCCAAAAAAACCGGAGTCTGCCTACTGTATTGCTTTGTGCTCTCACCTGTGATTTCACTGGGGGCTGTCCCCCTACCACCATCTCGCTCTCTCTGTCAAAGAGTTAACTTACAGCTCCAATTCATAAAGTTCCTTGTCATTCTTCCCTTTAACTTCCAGCTGAGTCTCCATCTGGAGCGCGGAACCCACCACGCTTACTAATTATGCCTGGGCTGCTAAGACCCACTCGAGAAGGTGTCTAGGGTGAGGCACCTTTCGCTATTCGAGAGGGCGCCTGCGGCCTACGTAAGTGGTGCAAACTTCTTGTCTTGAAGTTTGATTGGTCTTCCGCGTAAACCAAGCTACTCAGTCTCTTTTCTCCACCGAATTTTCCTACTGAGCTCTCCTCATACTATTATTCTTGACATCTCTGATTAGCATATAAATAGTCGCCTAGGCCATCTCTCCTTCGAATACCCTGGATCAGTTGGGGCTGGTCCCCGGCAGGTGGCGACCGAACAGGGACCTCAGGAGGCAATACTCAAAGAGCTGAGCAGACACGAACCACGCAATCAGCAGGCAATAAGCATGGAGCTCAGCAGTGACGAATCATGCTGCTCAACTGGCAATAATCAAGCACGTGACCAGGCAGGAATCACGCAGCTCAGCTGGCAATTGTGCAAGCAGAGAGCCGAACAGGGAATGTCACGGCAGCTCAGCTGCAAGTGTTCATGCAGATGAGCCTGGCTTGGAATCACGCAGCTCAGCAGGCCCTGATTCTCGTGACTCTGCAGCACTGATCACGTGGCCTGATCAAGTAGCAGATCAGGTGGACTGAGCATGCATCTGATCACGTGGCTATCATGCACTGATGACGGCCGACTGGCCTGACTAGTGGCTGGCTTTCGGGCAACTGATCATCGTGTTGTTCAAGGCAGTGATCAGTGACTGACAGGCCGTGGATCAGGGGACTGTGCACGCACTGATCAGGTGGCTGTCAGGACTGACGGCCTGACCGGGGCTTGCAGAGGTGATCACGTGGTGGTCGTTCATGATCACGTGATTTTTATCATACGGTGATCACGTGGACTGAGAGGCGCTGATCACGGCACTGTGGCCTGTCAGTTGATCACGTGGCTGAGCAGGCACTGACTATCGTGACTGAGCATTGCACTGATCATGTGCCGGGAGCCGGGGAGGCATTCCACTCTGGACAAAGGTCATGAGGAAGGAGGCTCGGCATACGCAAATGCAGGGATCGAGCCTCAGGAGTCCACCCGGATATTCTCGAGCATCTCCCCCCCAAAAAAACCGGAGTCTGCCTACTGTATTGCTTTGTACTCTCACCTGTGATTTCACTGGGGGCTGTCCCCCTACCACCATCTCGCCTCTCTCTGTCAAAGAGTTAACTTACAGCTCCAATTCATAAAGTTCCTTGTCATTCTTCCCTTTAACTTCCAGCTGAGTCTCCATCTGGAGCGCGGAACCCACCACGCTTACTAATTATGCCTGGGCTGCTAAGACCCACTCGAGAAGGTGTCTAGGGTGAGGCACCTTTCGCTATTCGACGAGGGCGCCTGCGGCCTACGTAAGTGGTGCAAACTTCTTGTCTTGAAGTTTGATTGGTCT
The DNA here is from genome assembly GCF_002263795.3 of Bos taurus. Classification (NCBI taxonomy): domain Eukaryota; kingdom Metazoa; phylum Chordata; class Mammalia; order Artiodactyla; family Bovidae; genus Bos; species Bos taurus. The sequence continues at coordinate 2,454 of NW_020190684.1, forward strand.
TCCGCGTAAACCAAGCTACTCAGTCTCTTTTTCTCCACCGAATTTTCCTACTGAGCTCTTCTCATACTATTATTCTTGACAACTCTGATTAGCATATAAATAGTCGCCTAGGCCATCTCTCCTTCGAATACCCTGGATCAGTTGGGGCTGGTCCCCGGCAGGTGGCGACCGAACAGGGACCTCAGGAGGCAATACTCAAAGAGCTGAGCAGACACGAACCACGCAATCAGCAGGCAATAAGCATGGAGCTCAGCAGTGACGAATCATGCTGCTCAACTGGCAATAATCAAGCATGTGACCAGGCAGGAATCACGCAGCTCAGCTGGCAATTGTCAAGCAGATGAGCCGACAGGAATCAAGCAGCTCAGCTGGCAATTGTCATGCAGATGAGCCGGCAGGAATCACGCAGCTCAGCAGGCCCTGATCACGTGACTCTGCAGGCACTGATCACGTGGCTGATCAAGTCCAGATCACGTGACTGAGCATGCACTGATCACGTGGCTATCATGCACTGATCACTTGGCTGGTCATACACTGATCACGCAGCTACCATGTACTGTTCACGTAACTGATCATGCACTGATGACGTAATTGATCATGCACTGATCATGTGGCTGATCATGCACTGATCACGTGACTGATCATGCACTGATCACGTGGCTGATCATGCACTGATGAGTTGGCAATCATGCACTGTTTACTTGGCTGATCATACACTGATCACGTGACTGATAATGCACTGATCATCTGGCTATCGTGCACTCATTACCTGGCTATCGTGCACTGATCACGTGGTTGATCATACACTGATCACGAGACTGATCTTGCACTGATCACCTGACTGCCCCATGCACTGATCACGTGGATAAACATACACTGATCATGTCACAGATCATGCAGTGATCACGCGGCTATCAGGCACTGCTCACGTGGCTGATCATGCAATGATCACGTAGCTACCATGTACTTGTCACGTGAGTGATCATGCACTGATCACGTAATTGATCATACACTGATCAGGTGACTTATCATGCACTGTTCACGAGACTGATCATGCACTGATCACGTGGATATCATGCACTGATCACGTGTTTGATCATACACTGTTCACGTGTCTGACCATGCACTGCTCACGTGGCTGATCATACACTGTTCACGTAACTGATCATGCACTGATCACGTGGATATCATGCACTGATCACGTGGCTGAACATGCACTGTTCACGTGGCTGATCACACACCTGTCACGTGACTGATCATGCACTGATCACGTGGCACTCATGCACTGATCACGTGGCTGATCATATTCTGCTCACGTAAATGATCATTCACACATCAGGTGGCTATCATGCACTTCTCACCTGGCTGGTCATGCAATGTTCACGTAGCTACCATATACTGGTCACGTGACTGATCTTGCACAGATCACGTAAATGATCATGCACTGTTCACGTGACTGATCATGTACTGATCACGTGACTGATCACGCACTGATCACGTGGCTATCATGCTCTGCTCACGTGGCTGATCATGCAATGATCACGTAGCAACCATGTACAGGTCACGTGACTGATCATGCACTGATCACGTAATTAATCCTGCACTGATCACCTGACTCATCATGCACTGATCACGTGGCTAATCACACACATATCACGTGACTGATCATGCACTGATCACGTGGTTATCATGCACTGATCACGTGGATATCATGCACGGGTCACGTGGATATCATGCACGGGTCACGTGGCTGATCACACACGTATCACGTGACTGATCATGCACTGATCAAGTGGCTATCATGCACTGATCACGTGGCTATCATGCACTGATCACGTGGCTGATCATGCAATGATCACGTAGCTACCATGCACTGGTCACGTGACTGATCTTGCACTGATCACGTAATTGATCATGCACTGATCACGTGGCTGATCAAGCACTGATCACGTGGCTATCATGCACTGCTAACGTGGCTGATCATGAAATGATCACGCAGCTACCATGTACTGGTCACGTGACTGATCATGCAATGATCATGTGGCTGATCATGCCCTGATCACGTGACTGATCATGCACTGATCACGTGGCTATCATACACTGATCACTTGGCTGGTCATACACTGATCATGCAGCTACCATGTACTGGTCACGTGACTGATCATGCACTGATCACATAATTGATCATGCACTGATCACCTGGCTTATCATGCATTGATCATGTGACTGATCATGTGCTGATCATGTTTGGTGTCACACACTGATCATGTGCCTCTGGAGGCAATGAACATAGAGCTGATTAGGCAGGAATCAGTCAGCAGGCTATAATCATGGAACTCACCTCTGAGAAATCATGCTGCTCAGCTGGCAATAATCAAGTAGATGAGCAGGCAGGAATTACGCAGCACAGGTGGCAATTGTCAAGGAGATGACAGGCAGGAATCGTGCAGCTCAGCTGGAAATTGTCAAGCAGATGAGCAGACAGTAATCACGCAGCTCAGCAGGCCCTGATCACGTGACTGAGCATGCACTGTTCACGTGGATGATCACACACCTATCACGTGACTGATCATGCACTGATCATGTGACTGATCATGCACTGATGACGTGGCTATAATGCACTGATCACTTGGCTGGACATACACTGATCACGTGCCTGGTCATGCACTGATCACGTGGCTGATAATGCACTGATCACGTGACTGATCATGCCCTGATCTTGTGTCTGATCATGCACTCAACACGTGGCTATCATGCACTGCTCACGTGGCTGATCATGCAGTGAAGACGTGGCTATCAGGCACTACTCACGTGGCTGATCATGCACTGGTCACGTGGTTGATCATGCCCTGATCAAGTGGCTATCATGCACTGATCACGTCGCTGATCACACACGTATCACGTGACTGATCATGCACTGATCACGTGGCTATCATGCACTAATCACGTGGCTATCATTCACTGATCACGTGGATATCATGCACTGATCACGTGGCTGATCATGCACTGAACACGTGAATAATCATGCACTGATCACGTGACTGATCATGCACTGATCACGTGGCTATCATGCACTGCTCACGTGGCTGATCATGCAATGATCACGCAGCTACCATGTACTGGTCACGTGACTGATCATGCACTGATGACGTAATTGATCATGCACTGATCATGTGGCTGATCATGCACTGATCACGTGACTGATCATGCACTGATCACGTGACTGATCATGCACTGATCACGTGGCTATCATGCACTGATCACTTGGCTGGTCATACACTGATCACGCAGCTACCATGTACTGGTCACGTAACTGATCATGCACTGATGACGTAATTGATCATGCACTGATCATGTGGCTGATCATGCACTGATCACGTGACTGATCATGCACTGATCACGTGGCTGATCATGCACTGATGAGTTGGCAATCATGCACTGTTTTACTTGGCTGATCATACACTGATCACGTGACTGATAATGCACTGATCATCTGGCTATCGTGCACTCATTACTTGGCTATCGTGCACTGATCACGTGGTTGATCATACACTGATCACGAGACTGATCTTGCACTGATCACGTCTGTATCATGCACTGATCACCTGACTGCCCATGCACTGATCACGTGGATAAACATACACTGATCATGTCACAGATCATGCAGTGATCACGCGGCTATCAGGCACTGCTCACGTGGCTGATCATGCAATGATCACGTAGCTACCATGTACTGGTCACGTGAGTGATCATGCACTGATCACGTAATTGATCATACACTGATCAGGTGACTTATCATGCACTGTTCACGAGACTGATCATGCACTGATCACGTGGATATCATGCACTGATCACGTGTTTGATCATACACTGTTCACGTGTCTGACCATGCACTGCTCACGTGGCTGATCATACACTGTTCACGTAACTGATCATGCACTGATCACGTGGATATCATGCACTGATCACGTGGCTGAACATGCACTGTTCACGTGGCTGATCACACACCTGTCACGTGACTGATCATGCACTGATCACGTGGCACTCATGCACTGATCACGTGGCTGATCATATTCTGCTCACGTAAATGATCATTCACACATCAGGTGGCTATCATGCACTTCTCACCTGGCTGGTCATGCAATGTTCACGTAGCTACCATATACTGGTCACGTGACTGATCTTGCACAGATCACGTAAATGATCATGCACTGTTCACGTGACTGATCATGTACTGATCACGTGACTGATCACGCACTGATCACGTGGCTATCATGCTCTGCTCACGTGGCTGATCATGCAATGATCACGTAGCAACCATGTACAGGTCACGTGACTGATCATGCACTGATCACGTAATTAATCCTGCATTGATCACCTGACTCATCATGCACTGATCACGTGGCTGATCACACACGTATCACGTGACTGATCATGCACTGATCACGTGGTTATCATGCACTGATCACGTGGCTATCATTCACTGATCACGTGGATATCATGCACGGGTCACGTGGCTGATCACACACGTATCACGTGACTGATCATGCACTGATCAAGTGGCTATCATGCACTGATCACGTGGCTATCATGCACTGATCACGTGGCTGATCATGCAATGGTCACGTAGCTACCATGCACTGGTCACGTGACTGATCTTGCACTGATCACGTAATTGATCATGCACTGATCACGTGGCTGATCAAGCACTGATCACGTGGCTATCATGCACTGCTAACGTGGCTGATCATGAAATGATCACGCAGCTACCATGTACTGGTCACGTGACTGATCATGCAATGATCATGTGGCTGATCATGCCCTGATCACGTGACTGATCATGCACTGATCACGTGGCTATCATACACTGATCACTTGGCTGGTCATACACTGATCATGCAGCTACCATGTACTGGTCACGTGACTGATCATGCACTGATGACGTAATTGATCATGAACTGATCATGTGGCTGATCATGCACTGATCACTTGACTGATCATGCACTGATCACGTGACTGATCATGCACTGATCAGGTGGCTATCATGCAATGATCACATGGCTGGTCATACACTGATCACGTGCCTGGTCATGCACAGATTACATGACTGATCATGCACTGATCAGGTCACTGATCATGCACTGATCACGTGGCTATCATGCACTACTCACGTGGCTGATCATGCAATGATCAGACAGTAATCACGCAGCTCAGCATGCCCTGATCACGTGACTGAGCATGCACTGTTCACGTCGCTGATCACACACCAATCACGTGAATGATCATGCACTGATCACGTGGCTCTCATGCACTGATCACGTGATTGCGCATGCACTGATCACGTAATTGTATGCACTGCTCACGTGGCTATCATGCACTGATCATGTGACTGATCATGCACTGATCACGTAGCTATCTTGCACTGATCACTTGGCTGATCATACACTCATCATGGGACTGATCGTGCACTGATTACGGCGCTATCATGCATTGACTACATGACTCCACATGCACTGATCACGTGCCTGATTATGCACTGATCACGTGGCTGATCATGCACTGATCACGTGGCTATCGTGCACTGCTCACGTGGCTGATAATGCAATTATCACGTAGCTACCATGTACTGGTCACGTGACTGATCATGCACTGATCACGTGGATATCATGCACTGATCACGTGTTTGATCATACACTGTTCACGTGTCTGACCATGCACTGCTCACGTGGCTGATCATACACTGTTCACGTAATTGATCATGCACTGGTCATGTGGCTGATCATGCACTGATCATGTGACTGATCATACACTGATCACGTGACTGATCATGCACTGATCACGTGACTGATCATGCACTGATCATGTGGCTATTATGCAGTGATCACGTGGCTATCATGCACAGATCACATGGCTGTTCATGCAGTGAACACATAGTTACCATATACTGGTCACGTGACTGATCATGCACTGATCACGTGGCTGATCATGCACTGATCACGTGACTGATCATGCACTGTTCACGAGACTCATCATGCACTGATCAAGTGGATATCATGCACTGATCACGTGTTTGATCATACACTGTTCACGTGTCTGACCATGCACTACTCACGTGGCTGATCATACACTGTTCACGTAACTGATCATGCACTGATCACGTGGATATCATGCACTGATCACGTGGCTGAACATGCACTGTTCACGTGGCTTACCGCACACCTGTCACGTGACTGATCATGCACTGATCACGTGGCACTCATGCACTGATCACGTGGCTGATCATACTCTGCTCACGTAACTGATCATGCACACATCACGTGGCTATCATGCACTTCTCACCTGACTGGTCATGCAATGTTCACGTAGCTACCATGTACTGGTCACGTGACTGATCATGCTCAGATCACGTAAATGATCATGCACTGTTCAGTTGACTGATCATGTACTGATCACGTGACTGATCATGCACTGATCACGTGGCTATCATGCACTGCTCACGTGGCTGATCATGCAATGATCACGTAGCAACCATGTACTGGTCACGTGACAGATCATGCATGATCACGTAATTAATCCTGCACTGATCACCTGACTCATCATGCACTGATCACGTCGCTGATCACACACGTATCACGTGACTGATCATGCACTGATCACGTGGCTATCATGCACTAATCACGTGGCTATCATTCACTGATCACGTGGATATCATGCACTGATCACGTGGCCGATCACACACGTATCACATGACTGATCATGCACTGATCACGTGGCTATCATGCACTGATCACGTGGCTGATCATGCAATGATCACGTAGCTACAATGTACTGGTCACGTGACTGATCATGCACTGATCACGTAATTGATCATGCACTGATCACGTGGCTGATCATGCACTGAACAAGTGAATAATCATGCACTGATCACGTGACTGATCATGCACTGATCACGTGGCTATCATGCACTGCTAACTTGGCTGATCATGCAATGATCTCGCAGCTACCATGTACTGGTCACGTGACTGATCATGCACTGATGACGTAATTGATCATGCACTGATCATGTGGCTGATCATGCACTGATCACGTGGCTGATCATGCACTGATCACGTGGCTATCATGCACTTATCACATGGCTGGTCATACACTGATAATATATCTACCATGTACCGGTCACGTGAATGATAATACACCCAGCAGGTGACTGATCATGCACTGATCACGTGGCTATCATGCACTGACCACGAGACTGAAAATGCACTGCTCACGTCTAATCATGCACTGATCACATGACTGCCCATGCACTGATCACGTGGATGATCATACACTAATCATGTGACAGATCATGCACTGATCACGTGGCTGATCATGCACTGATACCGTGACTGAGCATGGACTGATCACATGACTATCATGTAGTGATCACGTTACTTAATGGCGCTGATCATGTGACTGATCATGCGCTGATCATGTTTGTTATCATACACTGATCATGTGCCTCTGGAGGCAATAAACAAAGAGCTGAGTAGGCACGAATCAAACAGTCAGCAGGCAATAATCATGGAACTCAGCTGTGAGGAATCATGCTGCTCAGCTGGCAATAATCAAGCAGCTGAGCAGGCAGGAATTACACAGCACAGCGGGCAATTGTCAAGCAGATGACAGGCAGGAATCGTGCAGCTCAGCTGGCAATTGTCAAGCAGATGAGCAGACAGTAATCACGCAGCTCAGCAGGCCCTGATCACGTGACTGAGCATGCACTGTTCACGTGGCTGATCATACACTTATCACGTGATTGATCATGCACTGATCACTTGGATATCATGCACTGATCACGTGGCTGATCATACACTGTTTACGTGTCTGACCATGCACTGATCACGTGGCTGATCATGCACTGATCACGTGACTGATCAATCACTGATCACGTGGCTATCATGCACTGATCACGTGACTGATCATGCACTGATCACATGACTGATCATGCACTGATCACGTGGCTGATCATGCACTGATGAGTTGGCAATCATGCACTGTTTACTTGGCTGATCATACACTGATCACGTGACTGATAATGCACTGATCATCTGGCTATCGTGCACTCATTACCTGGCTATCGTGCACTGATCACGTGGTTGATCATACACTGATCACGAGACTGATCTTGCACTGATCACGTCTGTATCATGCACTGATCACCTGACTGCCCATGCACTGATCACGTGGATAAACATACACTGATCATGTCACAGATCATGCAGTGATCACGCGGCTATCAGGCACTGCTCACGTGGCTGATCATGCAATGATCACGTAGCTACCATGTACTGGTCACGTGAGTGATCATGCACTGATCACGTAATTGATCATACACTGATCAGGTGACTTATCATGCACTGTTCACGAGACTGATCATGCACTGATCACGTGGATATCATGCACTGATCACGTGTTTGATCATACACTGTTCACGTGTCTGACCATGCACTGCTCACGTGGCTGATCATACACTGTTCACGTAACTGATCATGCACTGATCACGTGGATATCATGCACTGATCACGTGGCTGAACATGCACTGTTCACGTGGCTGATCACACACCTGTCACGTGACTGATCATGCACTGATCACGTGGCACTCATGCACTGATCACGTGGCTGATCATATTCTGCTCACGTAAATGATCATTCACACATCAGGTGGCTATCATGCACTTCTCACCTGGCTGGTCATGCAATGTTCACGTAGCTACCATATACTGGTCACGTGACTGATCTTGCACAGATCACGTAAATGATCATGCACTGTTCACGTGACTGATCATGTACTGATCACGTGACTGATCACGCACTGATCACGTGGCTATCATGCTCTGCTCACGTGGCTGATCATGCAATGATCACGTAGCAACCATGTACAGGTCACGTGACTGATCATGCACTGATCACGTAATTAATCCTGCATTGATCACCTGACTCATCATGCACTGATCACGTGGCTAATCACACACGTATCACGTGACTGATCATGCACTGATCACGTGGTTATCATGCACTGATCACGTGGCTATCATTCACTGATCACGTGGATATCATGCACGGGTCACGTGGCTGATCACACACGTATCACGTGACTGATCATGCACTGATCAAGTGGCTATCATGCACTGATCACGTGGCTATCATGCACTGATCACGTGGCTGATCATGCAATGGTCACGTAGCTACCATGCACTGGTCACGTGACTGATCTTGCACTGATCACGTAATTGATCATGCACTGATCACGTGGCTGATCAAGCACTGATCACGTGGCTATCATGCACTGCTAACGTGGCTGATCATGAAATGATCACGCAGCTACCATGTACTGGTCACGTGACTGATCATGCAATGATCATGTGGCTGATCATGCCCTGATCACGTGACTGATCATGCACTGATCACGTGGCTATCATACACTGATCACTTGGCTGGTCATACACTGATCATGCAGCTACCATGTACTGGTCACGTGACTGATCATGCACTGATGACGTAATTGATCATGAACTGATCATGTGGCTGATCATGCACTGATCACTTGACTGATCATGCACTGATCACGTGACTGATCATGCACTGATCAGGTGGCTATCATGCACTGATCACATGGCTGGTCATACACTGATCACGTGCCTGGTCATGCACAGATTACATGACTGATCATGCACTGATCAGGTCACTGATCATGCACTGATCACGTGGCTATCATGCACTACTCACGTGGCTGATCATGCAATGATCAGACAGTAATCACGCAGCTCAGCATGCCCTGATCACGTGACTGAGCATGCACTGTTCACGTCGCTGATCACACACCAATCACGTGAATGATCATGCACTGATCACGTGGCTCTCATGCACTGATCACGTGATTGCGCATGCACTGATCACGTAATTGTATGCACTGCTCACGTGGCTATCATGCACTGATCATGTGACTGATCATGCACTGATCACGTAGCTATCTTGCACTGATCACTTGGCTGATCATACACTCATCATGGGACTGATCGTGCACTGATTACGGCGCTATCATGCATTGACTACATGACTCCACATGCACTGATCACGTGCCTGATTATGCACTGATCACGTGGCTGATCATGCACTGATCACGTGGCTATCGTGCACTGCTCACGTGGCTGATAATGCAATTATCACGTAGCTACCATGTACTGGTCACGTGACTGATCATGCACTGATCACGTGGATATCATGCACTGATCACGTGTTTGATCATACACTGTTCACGTGTCTGACCATGCACTGCTCACGTGGCTGATCATACACTGTTCACGTAATTGATCATGCACTGGTCATGTGGCTGATCATGCACTGATCATGTGACTGATCATACACTGATCACGTGACTGATCATGCACTGATCACGTGACTGATCATGCACTGATCATGTGGCTATTATGCAGTGATCACGTGGCTATCATGCACAGATCACATGGCTGTTCATGCAGTGAACACATAGTTACCATATACTGGTCACGTGACTGATCATGCACTGATCACGTGGCTGATCATGCACTGATCACGTGACTGATCATGCACTGTTCACGAGACTCATCATGCACTGATCAAGTGGATATCATGCACTGATCACGTGTTTGATCATACACTGTTCACGTGTCTGACCATGCACTACTCACGTGGCTGATCATACACTGTTCACGTAACTGATCATGCACTGATCACGTGGATATCATGCACTGATCACGTGGCTGAACATGCACTGTTCACGTGGCTTACCGCACACCTGTCACGTGACTGATCATGCACTGATCACGTGGCACTCATGCACTGATCACGTGGCTGATCATACTCTGCTCACGTAACTGATCATGCACACATCACGTGGCTATCATGCACTTCTCACCTGACTGGTCATGCAATGTTCACGTAGCTACCATGTACTGGTCACGTGACTGATCATGCTCAGATCACGTAAATGATCATGCACTGTTCAGTTGACTGATCATGTACTGATCACGTGACTGATCATGCACTGATCACGTGGCTATCATGCACTGCTCACGTGGCTGATCATGCAATGATCACGTAGCAACCATGTACTGGTCACGTGACAGATCATGCATGATCACGTAATTAATCCTGCACTGATCACCTGACTCATCATGCACTGATCACGTCGCTGATCACACACGTATCACGTGACTGATCATGCACTGATCACGTGGCTATCATGCACTAATCACGTGGCTATCATTCACTGATCACGTGGATATCATGCACTGATCACGTGGCCGATCACACACGTATCACATGACTGATCATGCACTGATCACGTGGCTATCATGCACTGATCACGTGGCTGATCATGCAATGATCACGTAGCTACAATGTACTGGTCACGTGACTGATCATGCACTGATCACGTAATTGATCATGCACTGATCACGTGGCTGATCATGCACTGAACAAGTGAATAATCATGCACTGATCACGTGACTGATCATGCACTGATCACGTGGCTATCATGCACTGCTAACTTGGCTGATCATGCAATGATCTCGCAGCTACCATGTACTGGTCACGTGACTGATCATGCACTGATGACGTAATTGATCATGCACTGATCATGTGGCTGATCATGCACTGATCACGTGGCTGATCATGCACTGATCACGTGGCTATCATGCACTTATCACATGGCTGGTCATACACTGATAATATATCTACCATGTACCGGTCACGTGAATGATAATACACCCAGCAGGTGACTGATCATGCACTGATCACGTGGCTATCATGCACTGACCACGAGACTGAAAATGCACTGCTCACGTCTAATCATGCACTGATCACATGACTGCCCATGCACTGATCACGTGGATGATCATACACTAATCATGTGACAGATCATGCACTGATCACGTGGCTGATCATGCACTGATACCGTGACTGAGCATGGACTGATCACATGACTATCATGTAGTGATCACGTGACTTAATGGCGCTGATCATGTGACTGATCATGCGCTGATCATGTTTGTTATCATACACTGATCATGTGCCTCTGGAGGCAATAAACAAAGAGCTGAGTAGGCACGAATCAAACAGTCAGCAGGCAATAATCATGGAACTCAGCTGTGAGGAATCATGCTGCTCAGCTGGCAATAATCAAGCAGCTGAGCAGGCAGGAATTACACAGCACAGCGGGCAATTGTCAAGCAGATGACAGGCAGGAATCGTGCAGCTCAGCTGGCAATTGTCAAGCAGATGAGCAGACAGTAATCACGCAGCTCAGCAGGCCCTGATCACGTGACTGAGCATGCACTGTTCACGTGGCTGATCATACACTTATCACGTGATTGATCATGCACTGATCACTTGGATATCATGCACTGATCACGTGGCTGATCATACACTGTTTACGTGTCTGACCATGCACTGATCACGTGGCTGATCATGCACTGATCACGTGACTGATCATGCACTGATCACGTGGCTATCATGCACTGATCACGTGACTGATCATGCACTGATCACATGACTGATCATGCACTGATCACGTGGCTGATCATGCACTGATGAGTTGGCAATCATGCACTGTTTACTTGGCTGATCATACACTGATCACGTGACTGATAATGCACTGATCATCTGGCTATCGTGCACTCATTACCTGGCTATCGTGCACTGATCACGTGGTTGATCATACACTGATCACGAGACTGATCTTGCACTGATCACGTCTGTATCATGCACTGATCACCTGACTGCCCATGCACTGATCACGTGGATAAACATACACTGATCATGTCACAGATCATGCAGTGATCACGCGGCTATCAGGCACTGCTCACGTGGCTGATCATGCAATGATCACGTAGCTACCATGTACTGGTCACGTGAGTGATCATGCACTGATCACGTAATTGATCATACACTGATCAGGTGACTTATCATGCACTGTTCACGAGACTGATCATGCACTGATCACGTGGATATCATGCACTGATCACGTGTTTGATCATACACTGTTCACGTGTCTGACCATGCACTGCTCACGTGGCTGATCATACACTGTTCACGTAACTGATCATGCACTGATCACGTGGATATCATGCACTGATCACGTGGCTGAACATGCACTGTTCACGTGGCTGATCACACACCTGTCACGTGACTGATCATGCACTGATCACGTGGCACTCATGCACTGATCACGTGGCTGATCATATTCTGCTCACGTAAATGATCATTCACACATCAGGTGGCTATCATGCACTTCTCACCTGGCTGGTCATGCAATGTTCACGTAGCTACCATATACTGGTCACGTGACTGATCTTGCACAGATCACGTAAATGATCATGCACTGTTCACGTGACTGATCATGTACTGATCACGTGACTGATCACGCACTGATCACGTGGCTATCATGCTCTGCTCACGTGGCTGATCATGCAATGATCACGTAGCAACCATGTACAGGTCACGTGACTGATCATGCACTGATCACGTAATTAATCCTGCATTGATCACCTGACTCATCATGCACTGATCACGTGGCTAATCACACACGTATCACGTGACTGATCATGCACTGATCACGTGGTTATCATGCACTGATCACGTGGCTATCATTCACTGATCACGTGGATATCATGCACGGGTCACGTGGCTGATCACACACGTATCACGTGACTGATCATGCACTGATCAAGTGGCTATCATGCACTGATCACGTGGCTATCATGCACTGATCACGTGGCTGATCATGCAATGATCACGTAGCTACCATGCACTGGTCACGTGACTGATCTTGCACTGATCACGTAATTGATCATGCACTGATCACGTGGCTGATCAAGCACTGATCACGTGGCTATCATGCACTGCTAACGTGGCTGATCATGAAATGATCACGCAGCTACCATGTACTGGTCACGTGACTGATCATGCAATGATCATGTGGCTGATCATGCCCTGATCACGTGACTGATCATGCACTGATCACGTGGCTATCATACACTGATCACTTGGCTGGTCATACACTGATCATGCAGCTACCATGTACTGGTCACGTGACTGATCATGCACTGATGACGTAATTGATCATGAACTGATCATGTGGCTGATCATGCACTGATCACTTGACTGATCATGCACTGATCACGTGACTGATCATGCACTGATCAGGTGGCTATCATGCACTGATCACATGGCTGGTCATACACTGATCACGTGCCTGGTCATGCACAGATTACATGACTGATCATGCACTGATCAGGTCACTGATCATGCACTGATCACGTGGCTATCATGCACTACTCACGTGGCTGATCATGCAATGATCAGACAGTAATCACGCAGCTCAGCATGCCCTGATCACGTGACTGAGCATGCACTGTTCACGTCGCTGATCACACACCAATCACGTGAATGATCATGCACTGATCACGTGGCTCTCATGCACTGATCACGTGATTGCGCATGCACTGATCACGTAATTGTATGCACTGCTCACGTGGCTATCATGCACTGATCATGTGACTGATCATGCACTGATCACGTAGCTATCTTGCACTGATCACTTGGCTGATCATACACTCATCATGGGACTGATCGTGCACTGATTACGGCGCTATCATGCATTGACTACATGACTCCACATGCACTGATCACGTGCCTGATTATGCACTGATCACGTGGCTGATCATGCACTGATCACGTGGCTATCATGCACTGCTCACGTGGCTGATAATGCAATTATCACGTAGCTACCATGTACTGGTCACGTGACTGATCATGCACTGATCACGTGGATATCATGCACTGATCACGTGTTTGATCATACACTGTTCACGTGTCTGACCATGCACTGCTTACGTGGCTGATCATACACTGTTCACGTAATTGATCATGCACTGGTCATGTGGCTGATCATGCACTGATCATGTGACTGATCATACACTGATCACGTGACTGATCATGCACTGATCACGTGACTGTCATGCACTGATCATGTGGCTATTATGCAGTGATCACGTGGCTATCATGCACAGATCACATGGCTGTTCATGCAGTGAACACATAGTTACCATATACTGGTCACGTGACTGATCATGCACTGATCACGTGGCTGATCATGCACTGATCACGTGACTGATCATGCACTGTTCACGAGACTCATCATGCACTGATCAAGTGGATATCATGCACTGATCACGTGTCTGACCATGCACTGCTCACGTGGCTGATCATACACTGTTCACGTAACTGATCATGCACTGATCACGTGGATATCATGCACTGATCACGTGGCTGAACATGCACTGTTCACGTGGCTTACCGCACACCTGTCACGTGACTGATCATGCCTTGATCACGTGGCACTCATGCACTGATCACGTGGCTGATCATACTCTGCTCACGTAACTGATCATGCACACATCACGTGGCTATCATGCACTTCTCACCTGACTGGTCATGCAATGTTCACGTAGCTACCATGTACTGGTCACGTGACTGATCATGCTCAGATCACGTAAATGATCATGCACTGTTCAGTTGACTGAATATGTACTGATCACGTGACTGATCATGCACTGATCACGTGGCTATCATGCACTGCTCACGTGGCTGATCATGCAATGATCACGTAGCAACCATGTACTGGTCACGTGACAGATCATGCATGATCACGTAATTAATCCTGCACTGATCACCTGACTCATCATGCACTGATCACGTCGCTGATCACACACGTATCACGTGACTGATCATGCACTGATCGCGTGGCTATCATGCACTGATCACGTGGCTGATCATGCAATGATCACGTAGCTACAATGTACTGGTCACTTGACTGATCATGCACTGATCACGTAATTGATCATGCACTGATCACGTGGCTGATCATGCACTGAACAAGTGAATAATCATGCACTGATCACGTGACTGATCATGCACTGATCACGTGGCTATCATGCACTGCTAACTTGGCTGATCATGCAATGATCACGCAGCTACCATGTACTGGTCACGTGACTGATCATGCACTGATGACGTAATTGATCATGCACTGATCATGTGGCTGATCATGCACTGATCACGTGACTGATCATGCACTGATCACGTGGCTGATCATGCACTGATCACGTGGCTATCATGCACTTATCACATGGCTGGTCATACACTGATAATATATCTACCATGTACCGGTCACGTGAATGATAATACACCCAGCAGGTGACTGATCATGCACTGATCACGTGGCTATCATGCACTGACCACGAGACTGAAAATGCACTGCTCACGTCTAATCATGCACTGATCACATGACTGCCCATGCACTGATCACGTGGATGATCATACACTAATCATGTGACAGATCATGCACTGATCACGTGGCTGATCATGCACTGATACCGTGACTGAGCATGGACTGATCACATGACTATCATGTAGTGATCACGTTACTTAATGGCGCTGATCATGTGACTGATCATGCGCTGATCATGTTTGTTATCATACACTGATCATGTGCCTCTGGAGGCAATAAACAAAGAGCTGAGTAGGCACGAATCAAACAGTCAGCAGGCAATAATCATGGAACTCAGCTGTGAGGAATCATGCTGCTCAGCTGGCAATAATCAAGCAGCTGAGCAGGCAGGAATTACGCAGCACAGCGGGCAATTGTCAAGCAGATGACAGGCAGGAATCGTGCAGCTCAGCTGGCAATTGTCAAGCAGATGAGCAGACAGTAATCACGCAGCTCAGCAGGCCCTGATCACGTGACTGAGCATGCACTGTTCACGTGGCTGATCATACACTTATCACGTGATTGATCATGCACTGATCACTTGGATATCATGCACTGATCACGTGGCTGATCATACACTGTTTACGTGTCTGACCATGCACTGATCACGTGGCTGATCATGCACTGATCACGTGACTGATCATGCACTGTTCACGTGGCTATCATGCACTGATCACGTGACTGATCATGCACTGATCACATGACTGACCATGCACTGATCACGTGACTGATCATGCACTGATGAGTTGGCAATCATGCACTGATTACTTGGCTGATCATACACTGATCACGTGACTGATAATGCCCTGTTCATCTGGCTATCGTGCACTCATTACCTGCCTATCGTGCACTGATCACGTGGTTGATCATACACTGATCACGAGACTGATCTTGCACTCATCAGGTCTGTATCATGCACTGATCACCTGACTGCCCATGCCCTGATCACGTGGATAAACATACACTGATCATGTCACAGATCATGCAGTGATCACGCGGCTATCAGGCACTGCTCACGTGGCTGATCATGCAATGATCACGTAGCTACCATGTACTGGTCACGTGAGTGATCATGCACTGATCACGTAATTGATCATACACTGATCAGGTGACTTATCATGCACTGTTCACGAGACTGATCATGCACTGATCACGTGGATATCATGCACTGATCACGTGTTTGATCATACACTGTTCACGTGTCTGACCATGCACTGCTCACGTGGCTGATCATACACTGTTCACGTAACTGATCATGCACTGATCACGTGGATATCATGCACTGATCACGTGGCTGAACATGCACTGTTCATGTGGCTAATCACACACCTGTCACGTGACTGATCATGCACTGATCACGTGGCACTCATGCACTGATCACGTGGCTGATCATATTCTGCTCACGAAACTGATCATGAACACATCAGGTGGCTATCATGCACTTCTCACCTGGCTGGTCATGCAATGTTCACATAGCTACCATATACTGGTCACGTGACTGATCATGCTGAGATCACGTAAATGATCATGCACTGTTCAGTTGACTGATCATGTACTGATCACGTGACTGATCATGCACTGATCACGTGGATATCATGCACTGATCACGTGGCTGAACATGCACTGTTCACGTGGTTTACCGCACACCTGTCACGTGACTGATCATGCACTGATCACGTGGCACTCATGCACTGATCACGTGGCTGATCATACTCTGCTCACGTAACTGATCATGCACACATCACGTGGCTATCATGCACTTCTCACCTGGCTGGTCATGCAATGTTCACGTAGCTACCATATACTGGTCACGTGACTGATCATGCTCAGATCACGTAAATGATCATGCACTGTTCAGTTGACTGATCATGTACTGATCACGTGACTGATCATGCACTGATCATGTGGCTATCATGCACTGCTCACGTGGCTGATCATGCAATGAACACGTAGCAACCATGTACTGGTCACGTGACTGATCATGCACTGATCACGTAATTAATCCTGCACTGATCACCTGACTCATCATGCACTGATCACGTGGCTGATCACACACGTATTACGTGACTGATCATGCACTGATCACGTGGCTATCATGCACTAATCACGTGGCTATCATTCACTGATCACGTGGATATCATGCACTGATCACGTGGCCGATCATGCAATGATCACGTAGCAACCATGTACTGGTCACGTGACTGATCATGCTCAGATCACGTAAATGATCATGCACTGTTCAGTTGACTGATCATGTACTGATCATGTGGCTATCATGCACTACTCACGTGGCTGATCATGCAATGATCACCGTAGCAAACATGTACTGGTCACGTGACTGATCATGCACTGATCACAGTGGCTATCATGCACTAATCACGTGGCTATCATTCACTGATCACGTGGCTATCATGCACTGATCACGTGGCTGATCATGCAATGATCACGTAGCTACAATGTACTGGTCACGTGACTGATCATGCACTGATCACGTAATTGATCATGCACTGATCACGTGGGCTGATCATGCACTGAACACGTGAATAATCATGCACTGATCACGTGACTGATCATGCACTGATCATGTGGCTATCATGCACTGATCACGTGGCTATCATTCACTGATCACGTGGCTATCATGCACTGATACGTGGCTGATCATGCAATGATCACGTAGCTACAATGTACTGGTCACGTGACTGATCATGCACTGATCACGTAATTGATCCATGCACTGATCACGTGGCTGATCATGCACTGAACACGTGAATAATCATGCACTGATCACGTGACTGATCATGCACTGATCACGTGGCTGATCATGCACTGAAAACGTGAATAATCATGCACTGATCACGTGGCTGATCATGCAATGATCACGTAGCTACAATGTACTGGTCACATGACTGATCATGCACTGATCAGGTAACTGATCATGCACTGATCACGTGACTGATCATGCCAGATCACGTGATGATCATGCACTGATCACGTGGCTATCATGCACTGCTCACGTGGCTGATCATGCAATGATCACGCAGCTACCATGTACTGGTCACATTGACTTGATCATGCACTGATCACATAATTATAGCACTGTGATTCACCTGGCTTATCATGCATTTGATTACATGCTGTAGCTATCTACTGTGCTGATTCATGTTTTGGTGATCACACGACTGATCCATGT
>NW_020190685.1:0-92775 GCF_002263795.3 Bos taurus
TATCATGCACTGATATCATGCACTGATCACGTGGCTGATCACACACGTATCACATGACTGATCATGCCCTGATCACGTGACTATCATGCACTGATCACGTGGCTGATCATGCAACGATCACGTAGCTACCATGTACTCGTCATGTGACTGATCATGCACTGATCACGTAATTATTCCTGCACTGATCACGTGGCTCATGACGCACTGATCACTTGGCTGATCATGCACTGATCACGTGGCTCATCATGCACTGATCACGTGGATGATCATACACTGATCACGTGACTGATCATGCACTGATCACGTGGCTATCATGCACTGCTCACGTGGCTGATCATGCACTGATCACGTGGCTCATCATGCACTGATCACGTGGATGATCATACACTGATCACGTGACTGATCATGCACTGATCACATGGCTATCATGCACTGATCAAGTGGCTGATCATACTCTGTCCTGAAAATGATCATGCACTGATCACGTGGCTATCATGCACTGCTGACGCGGCTGATCATGCAATGATCACGTAGCTACCATGTACTGGTCACGTAAGTGATCATGCACTGATCATGTGGCTGATCATGCACTGTTCACGTGAGTGATCATGCACTGATTACGTGACTGATCATGCACTGACCTCGTGGCTATCATGCACGGCTCACGTGGCTGATCATGCAATGATCACCTAACTACAATGTACTCGTCACGTGACTGATCATGCACTGATCACGTAATTGATCATGCACTGATCATGTGGTGATCATGCACTGATCACGTGGCAGATCATACACTGATCACGTGCTGATCATGCACTGATCACGTGGCTATCATGCACTGATCCTTGGCTGGTCATACACTGATTACGTGCCTGGTCATTCACAGATTACATGACTGATCATGCACTGAACACGTTACTGATCATGCACTGATCACGTGGCTATCATGCACTACTCACGTGGCTGGTAATGCAATGATCATGTAGCTACATGTACCGGTAAGGTGACTGATCATACACCCTTCAGGTGACGGATCATGCACTGATCACGTGGCTATCATGCACTGTTCACGTGGCTGATCATACACTCATCACCTGCCTGGTCATGCACAGATCACGTGACAAACATGAACTGATCACATAGCTATCATGCACTGATCACCTGGCTGATCATGCACTGATCACGTGGCTATCATGCAATGACGACGTGGCTATCATGCACTGCTCCTGGCTGATCATGCAATGATACGAAGCTACCATGTACTGGTTTTGATCATGCACGATCAATTGACTGATCATGCACTGATCACGTGGCTATCATGCACTACTCACGTGGCTGATCATGCAATGAATCATGTAGCTACCATGTACCGTCACGTGACTGATCATACACCTCAGGTGACTGATCAAGCGCTGATCACGTGGCTATCATGCACTGTTCACGTGGCTATCATACACTGATCACCTGCCTGGTCATGCACAATCCGTGACTAATCATGAACTGATCACGTAGCCATCATGTACTGATCTCCTGGCTGATCATGCACTGATCACGTGGCTATCATGCAATGATCATGTGGCTATCATGCACTGATCACGTGACTGATCATGCACTGATACCGAGACTGAGCATGGACTGATCACATGACTATCATGTAGATCACGTGACTTAATGGTGGTGATCATGCGCTGATCATGTTTGGTGTCATACACTGATCATGTGCCTCTGGAGGTAATAACAAAGAGCTGAGTAGGCACGAATCAAATAGTCAGCAGGCAATAATCATGGAACTCAGCTGTGAGGATATGCTGCTCAGCTGGAATAATCAAGCAGCTGAGCAGGCAGGAATTACGTAGCACAGCTGGCAATGTCAAGCAGATGACAGGCAGGAATCGTGCAGCTCAGCTGGCAATGGTCAAGCAGATGAAGAAGTAATCACGCAGCTCAGCAGGCCTGATCACGTGACTGAAGCATGCACTGTTCATGTGGCTGATCATGTACTGATCAGTGACTGATCATGCACTGATCACGTGGCTATCATGCTCTGCTCACGTGGCTGATCATGCAATATCACGAGCAACCATGTACTGGTCACGTAACGGATCATGCACTGATCACGTAATTGATCTGCAAAGTTCACGTGGCTCATCATGACTGATCAACGTGGCTGATCACACATGTATCACGTGACTGATCATGCATTGATCACGTGGCTCTCATGCACTGATCAGTGGCTATCATGCACTGATCATGTGGATATGATGCACTGATCAGTGGCTATCATGACTGATATCATGCACTGATCACTGGCTGATCACACACGTATCACATGACTGATCATGCCACGATCACGTGACTATCATGCCATGATCACGTGGCTATCATGCATGATCACGTGCTGATCATGCAACGATCACGTAGCTACCATGTACTCGTCATGTGACTGATCATGCACTGATCACGTAATTATTCCTGCACTGATCACGTGGCTCATGACGCACTGATCACTTGGCTATCATGCACTGATCACGTGCTTCATCATGCACTGATCACGTGGATGATCATACACTGATCACGTGACTGATCATGCACTGATCACGTGCTATCATGCACTGCTGACGCGGCTGATCATGCAATGATCACGTAGCTACCATGTACTGTTCCGTGAGTGATCATGCACTGATCATGTGGCTGATCATGCACTGTTCACGTGAGTGATCATCACTGATCACGTGACTGATCATGCACTGACCTCGTGGCTATCATGCACGGCTCACGTGCTGATCATGCAATGATCACCTAGCTACAATGTACTGGTCACGTGACTGATCATGCACTGATCAACGTAATTGATCATGCACTGATCATGTGGCTGATCATGCACTGATCACGTGGCAGATCATACACTGATCACGTGACTGATATGCACTGATCACGTGGCTATCATGCACTGATCCCTTGGCTGGTCATACACTGATCACGTGCCTGGTCATTCACAGATTACATGACTGATCATCACTGAACACTTACTGATCATGCACTGATCACGTGGCTATCATGCACTACTCACGTGGCTGGTAATGCAATGATCATGTAGCTACCATGTACCGGTAAGGTGACTGATCATACACCCTTCAGCGTGACGGATCATGCACTGATCACGTGGCTATCATGCACTGTTCACGTGGCTGATCATACACTCATACTGCCTGGTCATGCACAGATCACGTGACAAATCATGAACTGATCACATACGCTATCATGCACTGATCACCGTGATCATGCACTGATCACGTGGCTATCATGCAATGACGACGTGGCTATCATGCACTGCTCACGTGGCTGATCATGCAATGATCACGCAGCTACCATGTACTGTTTTTTTGATCATGCACTGACAATTGACTGATCATGCACTGATCACGTGGCTATCATTGCACTAACTCACGTGGCTGATCATGCAATGATCATGTAGCTACCATGTACCGGTCACGTGACTGATCATACACCCATCAGGTGACTGATCAAAGCGCTGATCACGTGGCTATCATGCACTGTTCACGTGGCTGATCATACACTGATCACCTGCATGGTCATGCACAAATCACGTGACTATCATGAACTGATCACGTAGCCATCATGTACTGATCTCCTGGCTGATCATGCACTGATCACGTGGCTATCATGCAATGATCATGTGGCTATCATGCACTGATCACGTGACTGATCATGCCACTGATACGCGAGACTGAGCATGGGACTGATCACATGACTAATCATGTAGTGATCACGTGACTTAATGGTGGTGATCATGCGGCTGATCATGTTTGGTGTCATACACTGATCATGTGCCTCTGGAGGTAATAAACAAAGAGCTGAGTAGGCACGAATCAAATAGTCAGCAGGCAATAATCATGGAACTCAGCTGTGAGGAATCATGCTGCTCAGCTGGCAATAATCAAGCAGCTGAGCAGGCAGGAATTACGTAGCACAGCTGGCAATTGTCAAGCAGATGACAGGCAGGAATCGTGCAGCTCAGCTGGCAATGGTCAAGCAGATGAGCAGAAGGTAATCACGCAGCTCAGCAGGCCCTGATCACGTGACTGAGCATGCACTGTTCATGTGGCTGATCATGTACTGATCACGTGACTGATCATGCACTGATCACGTGGCTATCATGCTCTGCTCACGTGGCTGATCATGCAATGATCACGAGCAACCATGTACTGGTCACGTAACGGATCATGCACTGATCACGTAATTGATCCTGCAAAGTTCACGTGGCTCATCATGCACTGATCACGTGGCTGATCACACATGTATCACGTGACTGATCATGCATTGATCACGTGGCTCTCATGCACTGATCACGTGGCTATCATGCACTGATCATGTGGATATGATGCACTGATCACGTGGCTATCATGCACTGATATCATGCACTGATCACGTGGCTGATCACACACGTATCACATGACTGATCATGCCCTGATCACGTGACTATCATGCACTGATCACGTGGCTATCATGCACTGATCACGTGGCTGATCATGCAAACGATCACGTAGCTACCATGTACTCGTCATGTGACTGATCATGCACTGATCACGTAATTATTCCTGCACTGATCACGTGGCTCATGACGCACTGATCACTTGGCCTGATCATGCACTGATCACGTGGCTCATCATGCACTGATCACGTGGATGATCATACACTGATCACGTGACTGATCATGCCACTGATCACGTGGCTATCATGCACTGCTGACGCGGCTGATCATGCAATGATCACGTAGCTACCAGTACTGTTCAAGTGAGTGATCATGCACTGATCATGTGGGCTGATCATGCACTGCTTCACGTGAGTGATCATGCACTGATCACGTGACTGATCATGCACTGACCTCTGTGGCTATACATGCACGGCTCACGTGGCTGATCATGCAATGATCACCTAGCTACAATGGTACTGGTCACGTGACTGATCATGCACTGATCACGTAATTGATCATGCACTGATCATGTGGCTGATCATGCACTGATCACGTGGCAGATCATACACTGATCACGTGACTGATCATGCACTGATCACGTGGCTATCATGCACTGATCCCTTGGCTGGTCATACACTGATCACGTGCCTGGTCATTCACAGATTACATGACTGATCATGCACTGAACACGTTACTGATCATGCACTGATCACGTGGCTATCATGCACTACTCACGTGGCTGGTAATGCAATGATCATGTAGCTACCATGTACCGGTAAGGTGACTGATCATACACCCTTCAGGGTGACGGATCATGCACTGATCACGTGGCTATCATGCACTGTTCACGTGGCTGATCATACACTCATCACCTGCCTGGTCATGCACAGATCACGTGACAAATCATGAACTGATCACATAGCTATCATGCACTGATCACCTGGCTGATCATGCACTGATCACGTGGCTATCATGCAATGACGACGTGGCTATCATGCACTGCTCACGTGGCTGATCATGCAATGATCACGCAGCTACCATGTACTGGTTTTGATCATGCACTGATCAATTGACTGATCATGCACTGATCACGTGGCTATCATGCACTACTCACGTGGCTGATCATGCAATGATCATGTAGCTACCATGTACCGGTCACGTGACTGATCATACACCCATCAGGTGACTGATCAAGCGCTGATCACGTGGCTATCATGCACTGTTCACGTGGCTGATCATACACTGATCACCTGCATGGTCATGCACAAATCACGTGACTAATCATGAACTGATCACGTAGCCATCAGGTACTGATCTCCTGGCTGATCATGCACTGATCACGTGGCTATCATGCAATGATCATGTGGCTATCATGCACTGATCACGTGACTGATCATGCACTGATACCGAGACTGAGCATGGACTGATCACATGACTATCATGTAGTGATCACGTGACTTAATGGTGGTGATCATGCGCTGATCATGTTTGGTGTCATACACTGATCATGTGCCTCTGGAGGTAATAAACAAAGAGCTGAGTAGGCACGAATCAAATAGTCAGCAGGCAATAATCATGGAACTCAGCTGTGAGGAATCATGCTGCTCAGCTGGCAATAATCAAGCAGCTGAGCAGGCAGGAATTACGTAGCACAGCTGGCAATTGTCAAGCAGATGACAGGCAGGAATCGTGCAGCTCAGCTGGCAATGGTCAAGCAGATGAGCAGAAGGTAATCACGCAGCTCAGCAGGCCCTGATCACGTGACTGAGCATGCACTGTTCATGTGGCTGATCATGTACTGATCACGTGACTGATCATGCACTGATCACGTGGCTATCATGCTCTGCTCACGTGGCTGATCATGCAATGATCACGAGCAACCATGTACTGGTCACGTAACGGATCATGCACTGATCACGTAATTGATCCTGCAAAGTTCACGTGGCTCATCATGCACTGATCACGTGGCTGATCACACATGTATCACGTGACTGATCATGCATTGATCACGTGGCTCTCATGCACTGATCACGTGGCTATCATGCACTGATCACGTGGATATGATGCACTGATCACGTGGCTATCATGCACTGATATCATGCACTGATCACGTGGCTGATCACACACGTATCACATGACTGATCATGCCCTGATCACGTGACTATCATGCACTGATCACGTGGCTATCATGCACTGATCACGTGGCTGATCATGCAACGATCACGTAGCTACCATGTACTCGTCATGTGACTGATCATGCACTGATCACGTAATTATTCCTGCACTGATCACGTGGCTCATGACGCACTGATCACTTGGCTGATCATGCACTGATCACGTGGCTCATCATGCACTGATCACGTGGATGATCATACACTGATCACGTGACTGATCATGCACTGATCACGTGGCTATCATGCACTGCTGACGCGGCTGATCATGCAATGATCACGTAGCTACCATGTACTGTTCACGTGAGTGATCATGCACTGATCATGTGGCTGATCATGCACTGTTCACGTGAGTGATCATGCACTGATCACGTGACTGATCATGCACTGACCTCGTGGCTATCATGCACGGCTCACGTGGCTGATCATGCAATGATCACCTAGCTACAATGTACTGGTCACGTGACTGATCATGCACTGATCACGTAATTGATCATGCACTGATCATGTGGCTGATCATGCACTGATCACGTGGCAGATCATACACTGATCACGTGACTGATCATGCACTGATCACGTGGCTATCATGCACTGATCCCTTGGCTGGTCATACACTGATCACGTGCCTGGTCATTCACAGATTACATGACTGATCATGCACTGAACACGTTACTGATCATGCACTGATCACGTGGCTATCATGCACTACTCACGTGGCTGGTAATGCAATGATCATGTAGCTACCATGTACCGGTAAGGTGACTGATCATACACCCTTCAGGTGACGGATCATGCACTGATCACGTGGCTATCATGCACTGTTCACGTGGCTGATCATACACTCATCACCTGCCTGGTCATGCACAGATCACGTGACAAATCATGAACTGATCACATAGCTATCATGCACTGATCACCTGGCTGATCATGCACTGATCACGTGGCTATCATGCAATGACGACGTGGCTATCATGCACTGCTCACGTGGCTGATCATGCAATGATCACGCAGCTACCATGTACTGGTTTTGATCATGCACTGATCAATTGACTGATCATGCACTGATCACGTGGCTATCATGCACTACTCACGTGGCTGATCATGCAATGATCATGTAGCTACCATGTACCGGTCACGTGACTGATCATACACCCATCAGGTGACTGATCAAGCGCTGATCACGTGGCTATCATGCACTGTTCACGTGGCTGATCATACACTGATCACCTGCATGGTCATGCACAAATCACGTGACTAATCATGAACTGATCACGTAGCCATCAGGTACTGATCTCCTGGCTGATCATGCACTGATCACGTGGCTATCATGCAATGATCATGTGGCTATCATGCACTGATCACGTGACTGATCATGCACTGATACCGAGACTGAGCATGGACTGATCACATGACTATCATGTAGTGATCACGTGACTTAATGGTGGTGATCATGCGCTGATCATGTTTGGTGTCATACACTGATCATGTGCCTCTGGAGGTAATAAACAAAGAGCTGAGTAGGCACGAATCAAATAGTCAGCAGGCAATAATCATGGAACTCAGCTGTGAGGAATCATGCTGCTCAGCTGGCAATAATCAAGCAGCTGAGCAGGCAGGAATTACGTAGCACAGCTGGCAATTGTCAAGCAGATGACAGGCAGGAATCGTGCAGCTCAGCTGGCAATGGTCAAGCAGATGAGCAGAAGGTAATCACGCAGCTCAGCAGGCCCTGATCACGTGACTGAGCATGCACTGTTCATGTGGCTGATCATGTACTGATCACGTGACTGATCATGCACTGATCACGTGGCTATCATGCTCTGCTCACGTGGCTGATCATGCAATGATCACGAGCAACCATGTACTGGTCACGTAACGGATCATGCACTGATCACGTAATTGATCCTGCACAGTTCACGTGGCTCATCATGCACTGATCACGTGGCTGATCACACATGTATCACGTGACTGATCATGCATTGATCACGTGGCTCTCATGCACTGATCACGTGGCTATCATGCACTGATCACGTGGATATGATGCACTGATCACGTGGCTATCATGCACTGATATCATGCACTGATCACGTGGCTGATCACACACGTATCACATGACTGATCATGCCCTGATCACGTGACTATCATGCACTGATCACGTGGCTATCATGCACTGATCACGTGGCTGATCATGCAACGATCACGTAGCTACCATGTACTCGTCATGTGACTGATCATGCACTGATCACGTAATTATTCCTGCACTGATCACGTGGCTCATGACGCACTGATCACTTGGCTGATCATGCACTGATCACGTGGCTCATCATGCACTGATCACGTGGATGATCATACACTGATCACGTGACTGATCATGCACTGATCACGTGGCTATCATGCACTGCTCACGTGGCTGATCATGCACTGATCACGTGGCTCATCATGCACTGATCACGTGGATGATCATACACTGATCACGTGACTGATCATGCACTGATCACATGGCTATCATGCACTGATCAAGTGGCTGATCATACTCTGTCCTGAAAATGATCATGCACTGATCACGTGGCTATCATGCACTGCTGACGCGGCTGATCATGCAATGATCACGTAGCTACCATGTACTGGTCACGTAAGTGATCATGCACTGATCATGTGGCTGATCATGCACTGTTCACGTGAGTGATCATGCACTGATTACGTGACTGATCATGCACTGACCTCGTGGCTATCATGCACGGCTCACGTGGCTGATCATGCAATGATCACCTAACTACAATGTACTGGTCACGTGACTGATCATGCACTGATCACGTAATTGATCATGCACTGATCATGTGGCTGATCATGCACTGATCACGTGGCAGATCATACACTGATCACGTGACTGATCATGCACTGATCACGTGGCTATCATGCACTGATCCCTTGGCTGGTCATACACTGATTACGTGCCTGGTCATTCACAGATTACATGACTGATCATGCACTGAACACGTTACTGATCATGCACTGATCACGTGGCTATCATGCACTACTCACGTGGCTGGTAATGCAATGATCATGTAGCTACCATGTACCGGTAAGGTGACTGATCATACACCCTTCAGGTGACGGATCATGCACTGATCACGTGGCTATCATGCACTGTTCACGTGGCTGATCATACACTCATCACCTGCCTGGTCATGCACAGATCACGTGACAAATCATGAACTGATCACATAGCTATCATGCACTGATCACCTGGCTGATCATGCACTGATCACGTGGCTATCATGCAATGACGACGTGGCTATCATGCACTGCTCACGTGGCTGATCATGCAATGATCACGCAGCTACCATGTACTGGTTTTGATCATGCACTGATCAATTGACTGATCATGCACTGATCACGTGGCTATCATGCACTACTCACGTGGCTGATCATGCAATGATCATGTAGCTACCATGTACCGGTCACGTGACTGATCATACACCCATCAGGTGACTGATCAAGCGCTGATCACGTGGCTATCATGCACTGTTCACGTGGCTGATCATACACTGATCACCTGCCTGGTCATGCACAAATCACGTGACTAATCATGAACTGATCACGTAGCCATCATGTACTGATCTCCTGGCTGATCATGCACTGATCACGTGGCTATCATGCAATGATCATGTGGCTATCATGCACTGATCACGTGACTGATCATGCACTGATACCGAGACTGAGCATGGACTGATCACATGACTATCATGTAGTGATCACGTGACTTAATGGTGGTGATCATGCGCTGATCATGTTTGGTGTCATACACTGATCATGTGCCTCTGGAGGTAATAAACAAAGAGCTGAGTAGGCACGAATCAAATAGTCAGCAGGCAATAATCATGGAACTCAGCTGTGAGGAATCATGCTGCTCAGCTGGCAATAATCAAGCAGCTGAGCAGGCAGGAATTACGTAGCACAGCTGGCAATTGTCAAGCAGATGACAGGCAGGAATCGTGCAGCTCAGCTGGCAATGGTCAAGCAGATGAGCAGAAGGTAATCACGCAGCTCAGCAGGCCCTGATCACGTGACTGAGCATGCACTGTTCATGTGGCTGATCATGTACTGATCACGTGACTGATCATGCACTGATCACGTGGCTATCATGCTCTGCTCACGTGGCTGATCATGCAATGATCACGAGCAACCATGTACTGGTCACGTAACGGATCATGCACTGATCACGTAATTGATCCTGCAAAGTTCACGTGGCTCATCATGCACTGATCACGTGGCTGATCACACATGTATCACGTGACTGATCATGCATTGATCACGTGGCTCTCATGCACTGATCACGTGGCTATCATGCACTGATCACGTGGATATGATGCACTGATCACGTGGCTATCATGCACTGATATCATGCACTGATCACGTGGCTGATCACACACGTATCACATGACTGATCATGCCCTGATCACGTGACTATCATGCACTGATCACGTGGCTATCATGCACTGATCACGTGGCTGATCATGCAACGATCACGTAGCTACCATGTACTCGTCATGTGACTGATCATGCACTGATCACGTAATTATTCCTGCACTGATCACGTGGCTCATGACGCACTGATCACTTGGCTGATCATGCACTGATCACGTGGCTCATCATGCACTGATCACGTGGATGATCATACACTGATCACGTGACTGATCATGCACTGATCACGTGGCTATCATGCACTGCTCACGTGGCTGATCATGCAATGATCACGCAGCGATGATGTACTAGTCACATGACTGATCATGTACAGATCACGTGACTAATCTTGAAGTGATCACGTGGCTATCCTGCACTGATCACGTGGATATCATGCACTGATCACGTGGCTTATCACAGACGTATCACGTGACTGATCATGCAATGATCACGTGACTGACCATGCACTGATCACGTGACTGATAATGCACTGATCATCTGGCTATCATGCACTCATTACCTGGCTATCGTGCACTGATCACGTGGTTGATCATACACTGATCACGAGACTGATCATGCACTGATCACGTCTATATCATGCACTGATCACATGACTGCCCATGCACTGATCACCCGGATGATCATACACTGATCATGTGACAGATCATGCACTAATCACGTGGCTATCATGCACTGCTCACGCGGCTGTTCATGCAATGATCACGTAGCTACCATGTACTGGTCACGTGAGTGATAATGCACTGATCACGTAATTGATCATGCACTGATCAGGTGACTTATCATGCACTGTTCACGTGAGTGATCATGCACTGATCACGTGACTGATCATGCACTGATCTCGTGGCTATCATGCACGGCTCATGTGGCTGATCATGCAATGATCACGTGGCTACCATGTACTGGTCACGTGAGTGATAATGCACTGATCACGTAATTGATCATGCACTGATCATGTGGCTGATCATGCAGTGATCACGTGGCTGATCATCCACTGATCACGTGACTGATCATGCACTGATCACGTGACTGATCATGCACTGATCACGTGGCTATCATGCACTTATCACTTGGCTGGTCATACACTGATCACGTGCCTGGTCATGCACAAATTACATGACTGATCATGCCCTGAACACGTGACTGATCATGCACTGATCACGTGGCTATCATGCACTACTCACGTGGCTGATCATGCAATGATCATGTAGCTACCATGTACCGGTCAGGTGACTGATCATACACCCATCAGGTGACGGATCATGCACTGATCACGTGGCTGATCATACACTGATCACCTGCCTGGTCATGCACACATCACGTGACAAATCATGATCACATAGCTATCATGAACTGATCACCTGGCTGATCATGCACTGATCACGTGGCTGATCATGCACTGATACCGTGACTGAGCATGGACTGATCACATAACTATCATGTAGTGATCACGTGACTTAATGGCTCTGATCATGTGACTGATCATGCGCTGCTCATGTTTGCTATCATACACTGATCATGTGCCTCTGGAGGCAATAAACAAAGAGCTGAGTAGGCACGAATCAAACACTCAGCAGGCAATAATCATGGAACTCAGCTGTGAGGAATCATGCTGCTCAGCTGGCAATAATCAAGCAGCTGAGCAGGCAGGAATTACGCAGCACAGCTGGCAATTGTCAAGCAGATGACAGGCAGGAATCATGCAGCTCAGCTGGCAATTGTCAAGCAGATGAGCAGACAGTAATCACGCAGCTCAGCAGGCCCTGATCACGTGACTGAGCATGCACTGTTCACCTGGCTGATCATACACTGATCACGTGATTGCTCATACACTGATCACTTGGATATCATGCACTGATCACGTGGCTGATCATACACTGTTCACGTGTCTGACCATGCACTGATCACGTGGCTGATCATACACTACTCACGTAACTGATCATGCACTGATCGCGTAATTGATCATGCACTGATCACGTGGCTGATCATGCAATTATCACGTGACTGACCATGCACTGATCACGTGACTGATCATCCACTGATCAGTTGGCTATCATGCACTGATTACTTGGCTGATCATACACTGATCACGTGACTGATAATGCACTGATCATCTGGCTATCATGCACTCATTAACTGGCTATCGTGCACTGATCACGTGGTTGATCATACACTGATCACGAGATTGATCATGCACTGATCACGTCTATATCATGCACTGATCACATGACTGCCCATGCACTGATCACGTGGATGATCATACAGTGATCATGTGACAGATCATGCAGTGATCACATGGCTATCATGCACTGATCAAGTGGCTGATCATACTCTGTCCCGAAAATGATCATGCACTGATCACGTGGCTATCATGCACTGCTGACGCGGCTGATCATGCAATGATCACGTAGCTACCATGTACTGGTCACGTGAGTGATCATGCACTGATCATGTGGCTGATCATGCACTGTTCACGTGAGTGATCATGCACTGATCACGTGACTGATCATGCACTGACCTCGTGGCTATCATGCACGGCTCACGTGGCTGATCATGCAATGATCACCTAGCTACAATGTACTGGTCACGTGACTGATCATGCACTGATCACGTAATTGATCATGCACTGATCATGTGGCTGATCATGCACTGATCACGTGGCAGATCATACACTGATCACGTGACTGATCATGCACTGATCACGTGGCTATCATGCACTGATCCCTTGGCTGGTCATACACTGATCACGTGCCTGGTCATTCACAGATTACATGACTGATCATGCACTGAACACGTTACTGATCATGCACTGATCACGTGGCTATCATGCACTACTCACGTGGCTGGTAATGCAATGATCATGTAGCTACCATGTACCGGTAAGGTGACTGATCATACACCCTTCAGGTGACGGATCATGCACTGATCACGTGGCTATCATGCACTGTTCACGTGGCTGATCATACACTCATCACCTGCCTGGTCATGCACAGATCACGTGACAAATCATGAACTGATCACATAGCTATCATGCACTGATCACCTGGCTGATCATGCACTGATCACGTGGCTATCATGCAATGATGACGTGGCTATCATGCACTGCTCACGTGGCTGATCATGCAATGATCACGCAGCTACCATGTACTGGTTTTGATCATGCACTGATCAATTGACTGATCATGCACTGATCACGTGGCTATCATGCACTACTCACGTGGCTGATCATGCAATGATCATGTAGCTACCATGTACCGGTCACGTGACTGATCATACACCCATCAGGTGACTGATCAAGCGCTGATCACGTGGCTATCATGCACTGTTCACGTGGCTGATCATACACTGATCACCTGCATGGTCATGCACAAATCACGTGACTAATCATGAACTGATCACGTAGCCATCAGGTACTGATCTCCTGGCTGATCATGCACTGATCACGTGGCTATCATGCAATGATCATGTGGCTATCATGCACTGATCACGTGACTGATCATGCACTGATACCGAGACTGAGCATGGACTGATCACATGACTATCATGTAGTGATCACGTGACTTAATGGTGGTGATCATGCGCTGATCATGTTTGGTGTCATACACTGATCATGTGCCTCTGGAGGTAATAAACAAAGAGCTGAGTAGGCACGAATCAAATAGTCAGCAGGCAATAATCATGGAACTCAGCTGTGAGGAATCATGCTGCTCAGCTGGCAATAATCAAGCAGCTGAGCAGGCAGGAATTACGTAGCACAGCTGGCAATTGTCAAGCAGATGACAGGCAGGAATCGTGCAGCTCAGCTGGCAATGGTCAAGCAGATGAGCAGAAGGTAATCACGCAGCTCAGCAGGCCCTGATCACGTGACTGAGCATGCACTGTTCATGTGGCTGATCATGTACTGATCACGTGACTGATCATGCACTGATCACGTGGCTATCATGCTCTGCTCACGTGGCTGATCATGCAATGATCACGAGCAACCATGTACTGGTCACGTAACGGATCATGCACTGATCACGTAATTGATCCTGCACTGATCACGTGGCTGATCACACATGTATCACGTGACTGATCATGCATTGATCACGTGGCTCTCATGCACTGATCACGTGGCTATCATGCACTGATCACGTGGATATGATGCACTGATCACGTGGCTATCATGCACTGATATCATGCACTGATCACGTGGCTGATCACACACGTATCACATGACTGATCATGCCCTGATCACGTGACTATCATGCACTGATCACGTGGCTGATCATGCAACGATCACGTAGCTACCATGTACTCGTCATGTGACTGATCATGCACTGATCACGTAATTATTCCTGCACTGATCACGTGGCTCATGACGCACTGATCACTTGGCTGATCATGCACTGATCACGTGGCTCATCATGCACTGATCACGTGGATGATCATACACTGATCACGTGACTGATCATGCACTGATCACGTGGCTATCATGCACTGCTCACGTGGCTGATCATGCACTGATCACGTGGCTCATCATGCACTGATCACGTGGATGATCATACACTGATCACGTGACTGATCATGCACTGATCACATGGCTATCATGCACTGATCAAGTGGCTGATCATACTCTGTCCTGAAAATGATCATGCACTGATCACGTGGCTATCATGCACTGCTGACGCGGCTGATCATGCAATGATCACGTAGCTACCATGTACTGGTCACGTAAGTGATCATGCACTGATCATGTGGCTGATCATGCACTGTTCACGTGAGTGATCATGCACTGATTACGTGACTGATCATGCACTGACCTCGTGGCTATCATGCACGGCTCACGTGGCTGATCATGCAATGATCACCTAACTACAATGTACTGGTCACGTGACTGATCATGCACTGATCACGTAATTGATCATGCACTGATCATGTGGCTGATCATGCACTGATCACGTGGCAGATCATACACTGATCACGTGACTGATCATGCACTGATCACGTGGCTATCATGCACTGATCCCTTGGCTGGTCATACACTGATTACGTGCCTGGTCATTCACAGATTACATGACTGATCATGCACTGAACACGTTACTGATCATGCACTGATCACGTGGCTATCATGCACTACTCACGTGGCTGGTAATGCAATGATCATGTAGCTACCATGTACCGGTAAGGTGACTGATCATACACCCTTCAGGTGACGGATCATGCACTGATCACGTGGCTATCATGCACTGTTCACGTGGCTGATCATACACTCATCACCTGCCTGGTCATGCACAGATCACGTGACAAATCATGAACTGATCACATAGCTATCATGCACTGATCACCTGGCTGATCATGCACTGATCACGTGGCTATCATGCAATGACGACGTGGCTATCATGCACTGCTCACGTGGCTGATCATGCAATGATCACGCAGCTACCATGTACTGGTTTTGATCATGCACTGATCAATTGACTGATCATGCACTGATCACGTGGCTATCATGCACTACTCACGTGGCTGATCATGCAATGATCATGTAGCTACCATGTACCGGTCACGTGACTGATCATACACCCATCAGGTGACTGATCAAGCGCTGATCACGTGGCTATCATGCACTGTTCACGTGGCTGATCATACACTGATCACCTGCCTGGTCATGCACAAATCACGTGACTAATCATGAACTGATCACGTAGCCATCATGTACTGATCTCCTGGCTGATCATGCACTGATCACGTGGCTATCATGCAATGATCATGTGGCTATCATGCACTGATCACGTGACTGATCATGCACTGATACCGAGACTGAGCATGGACTGATCACATGACTATCATGTAGTGATCACGTGACTTAATGGTGGTGATCATGCGCTGATCATGTTTGGTGTCATA
The DNA here is from genome assembly GCF_002263795.3 of Bos taurus. NCBI lineage: Eukaryota > Metazoa > Chordata > Mammalia > Artiodactyla > Bovidae > Bos > Bos taurus. Next base: position 17,035 of record NW_020190685.1, read on the forward strand.
CACTGATCATGTGCCTCTGGAGGTAATAAACAAAGAGCTGAGTAGGCACGAATCAAATAGTCAGCAGGCAATAATCATGGAACTCAGCTGTGAGGAATCATGCTGCTCAGCTGGCAATAATCAAGCAGCTGAGCAGGCAGGAATTACGTAGCACAGCTGGCAATTGTCAAGCAGATGACAGGCAGGAATCGTGCAGCTCAGCTGGCAATGGTCAAGCAGATGAGCAGAAGGTAATCACGCAGCTCAGCAGGCCCTGATCACGTGACTGAGCATGCACTGTTCATGTGGCTGATCATGTACTGATCACGTGACTGATCATGCACTGATCACGTGGCTATCATGCTCTGCTCACGTGGCTGATCATGCAATGATCACGAGCAACCATGTACTGGTCACGTAACGGATCATGCACTGATCACGTAATTGATCCTGCAAAGTTCACGTGGCTCATCATGCACTGATCACGTGGCTGATCACACATGTATCACGTGACTGATCATGCATTGATCACGTGGCTCTCATGCACTGATCACGTGGCTATCATGCACTGATCATGTGGATATGATGCACTGATCACGTGGCTATCATGCACTGATATCATGCACTGATCACGTGGCTGATCACACACGTATCACATGACTGATCATGCCCTGATCACGTGACTATCATGCACTGATCACGTGGCTATCATGCACTGATCACGTGGCTGATCATGCAACGATCACGTAGCTACCATGTACTCGTCATGTGACTGATCATGCACTGATCACGTAATTATTCCTGCACTGATCACGTGGCTCATGACGCACTGATCACTTGGCTGATCATGCACTGATCACGTGGCTCATCATGCACTGATCACGTGGATGATCATACACTGATCACGTGACTGATCATGCACTGATCACGTGGCTATCATGCACTGCTGACGCGGCTGATCATGCAATGATCACGTAGCTACCATGTACTGTTCACGTGAGTGATCATGCACTGATCATGTGGCTGATCATGCACTGTTCACGTGAGTGATCATGCACTGATCACGTGACTGATCATGCACTGACCTCGTGGCTATCATGCACGGCTCACGTGGCTGATCATGCAATGATCACCTAGCTACAATGTACTGGTCACGTGACTGATCATGCACTGATCACGTAATTGATCATGCACTGATCATGTGGCTGATCATGCACTGATCACGTGGCAGATCATACACTGATCACGTGACTGATCATGCACTGATCACGTGGCTATCATGCACTGATCCCTTGGCTGGTCATACACTGATCACGTGCCTGGTCATTCACAGATTACATGACTGATCATGCACTGAACACGTTACTGATCATGCACTGATCACGTGGCTATCATGCACTACTCACGTGGCTGGTAATGCAATGATCATGTAGCTACCATGTACCGGTAAGGTGACTGATCATACACCCTTCAGGTGACGGATCATGCACTGATCACGTGGCTATCATGCACTGTTCACGTGGCTGATCATACACTCATCACCTGCCTGGTCATGCACAGATCACGTGACAAATCATGAACTGATCACATAGCTATCATGCACTGATCACCTGGCTGATCATGCACTGATCACGTGGCTATCATGCAATGACGACGTGGCTATCATGCACTGCTCACGTGGCTGATCATGCAATGATCACGCAGCTACCATGTACTGGTTTTGATCATGCACTGATCAATTGACTGATCATGCACTGATCACGTGGCTATCATGCACTACTCACGTGGCTGATCATGCAATGATCATGTAGCTACCATGTACCGGTCACGTGACTGATCATACACCCATCAGGTGACTGATCAAGCGCTGATCACGTGGCTATCATGCACTGTTCACGTGGCTGATCATACACTGATCACCTGCATGGTCATGCACAAATCACGTGACTAATCATGAACTGATCACGTAGCCATCAGGTACTGATCTCCTGGCTGATCATGCACTGATCACGTGGCTATCATGCAATGATCATGTGGCTATCATGCACTGATCACGTGACTGATCATGCACTGATACCGAGACTGAGCATGGACTGATCACATGACTATCATGTAGTGATCACGTGACTTAATGGTGGTGATCATGCGCTGATCATGTTTGGTGTCATACACTGATCATGTGCCTCTGGAGGTAATAAACAAAGAGCTGAGTAGGCACGAATCAAATAGTCAGCAGGCAATAATCATGGAACTCAGCTGTGAGGAATCATGCTGCTCAGCTGGCAATAATCAAGCAGCTGAGCAGGCAGGAATTACGTAGCACAGCTGGCAATTGTCAAGCAGATGACAGGCAGGAATCGTGCAGCTCAGCTGGCAATGGTCAAGCAGATGAGCAGAAGGTAATCACGCAGCTCAGCAGGCCCTGATCACGTGACTGAGCATGCACTGTTCATGTGGCTGATCATGTACTGATCACGTGACTGATCATGCACTGATCACGTGGCTATCATGCTCTGCTCACGTGGCTGATCATGCAATGATCACGAGCAACCATGTACTGGTCACGTAACGGATCATGCACTGATCACGTAATTGATCCTGCACAGTTCACGTGGCTCATCATGCACTGATCACGTGGCTGATCACACATGTATCACGTGACTGATCATGCATTGATCACGTGGCTCTCATGCACTGATCACGTGGCTATCATGCACTGATCACGTGGATATGATGCACTGATCACGTGGCTATCATGCACTGATATCATGCACTGATCACGTGGCTGATCACACACGTATCACATGACTGATCATGCCCTGATCACGTGACTATCATGCACTGATCACGTGGCTATCATGCACTGATCACGTGGCTGATCATGCAACGATCACGTAGCTACCATGTACTCGTCATGTGACTGATCATGCACTGATCACGTAATTATTCCTGCACTGATCACGTGGCTCATGACGCACTGATCACTTGGCTGATCATGCACTGATCACGTGGCTCATCATGCACTGATCACGTGGATGATCATACACTGATCACGTGACTGATCATGCACTGATCACGTGGCTATCATGCACTGCTCACGTGGCTGATCATGCACTGATCACGTGGCTCATCATGCACTGATCACGTGGATGATCATACACTGATCACGTGACTGATCATGCACTGATCACATGGCTATCATGCACTGATCAAGTGGCTGATCATACTCTGTCCTGAAAATGATCATGCACTGATCACGTGGCTATCATGCACTGCTGACGCGGCTGATCATGCAATGATCACGTAGCTACCATGTACTGGTCACGTAAGTGATCATGCACTGATCATGTGGCTGATCATGCACTGTTCACGTGAGTGATCATGCACTGATTACGTGACTGATCATGCACTGACCTCGTGGCTATCATGCACGGCTCACGTGGCTGATCATGCAATGATCACCTAACTACAATGTACTGGTCACGTGACTGATCATGCACTGATCACGTAATTGATCATGCACTGATCATGTGGCTGATCATGCACTGATCACGTGGCAGATCATACACTGATCACGTGACTGATCATGCACTGATCACGTGGCTATCATGCACTGATCCCTTGGCTGGTCATACACTGATTACGTGCCTGGTCATTCACAGATTACATGACTGATCATGCACTGAACACGTTACTGATCATGCACTGATCACGTGGCTATCATGCACTACTCACGTGGCTGGTAATGCAATGATCATGTAGCTACCATGTACCGGTAAGGTGACTGATCATACACCCTTCAGGTGACGGATCATGCACTGATCACGTGGCTATCATGCACTGTTCACGTGGCTGATCATACACTCATCACCTGCCTGGTCATGCACAGATCACGTGACAAATCATGAACTGATCACATAGCTATCATGCACTGATCACCTGGCTGATCATGCACTGATCACGTGGCTATCATGCAATGACGACGTGGCTATCATGCACTGCTCACGTGGCTGATCATGCAATGATCACGCAGCTACCATGTACTGGTTTTGATCATGCACTGATCAATTGACTGATCATGCACTGATCACGTGGCTATCATGCACTACTCACGTGGCTGATCATGCAATGATCATGTAGCTACCATGTACCGGTCACGTGACTGATCATACACCCATCAGGTGACTGATCAAGCGCTGATCACGTGGCTATCATGCACTGTTCACGTGGCTGATCATACACTGATCACCTGCCTGGTCATGCACAAATCACGTGACTAATCATGAACTGATCACGTAGCCATCATGTACTGATCTCCTGGCTGATCATGCACTGATCACGTGGCTATCATGCAATGATCATGTGGCTATCATGCACTGATCACGTGACTGATCATGCACTGATACCGAGACTGAGCATGGACTGATCACATGACTATCATGTAGTGATCACGTGACTTAATGGTGGTGATCATGCGCTGATCATGTTTGGTGTCATACACTGATCATGTGCCTCTGGAGGTAATAAACAAAGAGCTGAGTAGGCACGAATCAAATAGTCAGCAGGCAATAATCATGGAACTCAGCTGTGAGGAATCATGCTGCTCAGCTGGCAATAATCAAGCAGCTGAGCAGGCAGGAATTACGTAGCACAGCTGGCAATTGTCAAGCAGATGACAGGCAGGAATCGTGCAGCTCAGCTGGCAATGGTCAAGCAGATGAGCAGAAGGTAATCACGCAGCTCAGCAGGCCCTGATCACGTGACTGAGCATGCACTGTTCATGTGGCTGATCATGTACTGATCACGTGACTGATCATGCACTGATCACGTGGCTATCATGCTCTGCTCACCTGGCTGATCATGCAATGATCACGAGCAACCATGTACTGGTCACGTAACGGATCATGCACTGATCACGTAATTGATCCTGCAAAGTTCACGTGGCTCATCATGCACTGATCACGTGGCTGATCACACATGTATCACGTGACTGATCATGCATTGATCACGTGGCTCTCATGCACTGATCACGTGGCTATCATGCACTGATCACGTGGATATGATGCACTGATCACGTGGCTATCATGCACTGATATCATGCACTGATCACGTGGCTGATCACACACGTATCACATGACTGATCATGCCCTGATCACGTGACTATCATGCACTGATCACGTGGCTATCATGCACTGATCACGTGGCTGATCATGCAACGATCACGTAGCTACCATGTACTCGTCATGTGACTGATCATGCACTGATCACGTAATTATTCCTGCACTGATCACGTGGCTCATGACGCACTGATCACTTGGCTGATCATGCACTGATCACGTGGCTCATCATGCACTGATCACGTGGATGATCATACACTGATCACGTGACTGATCATGCACTGATCACGTGGCTATCATGCACTGCTCATGTGGCTGATCATGCAATGATCACGCAGCGATGATGTACTAGTCACATGACTGATCATGTACAGATCACGTGACTAATCTTGAAGTGATCACGTGGCTATCCTGCACTGATCACGTGGATATCATGCACTGATCACGTGGCTTATCACAGACGTATCACGTGACTGATCATGCAATGATCACGTGACTGACATGCACTGATCACGTGACTGATAATGCACTGATCATCTGGCTATCATGCACTCATTACCTGGCTATCGTGCACTGATCACGTGGTTGATCATACACTGATCACGAGACTGATCATGCACTGATCACGTCTATATCATGCACTGATCACATGACTGCCCATGCACTGATCACCCGGATGATCATACACTGATCATGTGACAGATCATGCACTAATCACGTGGCTATCATGCACTGCTCACGCGGCTGTTCATGCAATGATCACGTAGCTACCATGTACTGGTCACGTGAGTGATAATGCACTGATCACGTAATTGATCATGCACTGATCAGGTGACTTATCATGCACTGTTCACGTGAGTGATCATGCACTGATCACGTGACTGATCATGCACTGATCTCGTGGCTATCATGCACGGCTCATGTGGCTGATCATGCAATGATCACGTGGCTACCATGTACTGGTCACGTGAGTGATAATGCACTGATCACGTAATTGATCATGCACTGATCATGTGGCTGATCATGCAGTGATCACGTGGCTGATCATCCACTGATCACGTGACTGATCATGCACTGATCACGTGACTGATCATGCACTGATCACGTGGCTATCATGCACTTATCACTTGGCTGGTCATACACTGATCACGTGCCTGGTCATGCACAAATTACATGACTGATCATGCCCTGAACACGTGACTGATCATGCACTGATCACGTGGCTATCATGCACTACTCACGTGGCTGATCATGCAATGATCATGTAGCTACCATGTACCGGTCAGGTGACTGATCATACACCCATCAGGTGACGGATCATGCACTGATCACGTGGCTGATCATACACTGATCACCTGCCTGGTCATGCACACATCACGTGACAAATCATGATCACATAGCTATCATGAACTGATCACCTGGCTGATCATGCACTGATCACGTGGCTGATCATGCACTGATACCGTGACTGAGCATGGACTGATCACATAACTATCATGTAGTGATCACGTGACTTAATGGCTCTGATCATGTGACTGATCATGCGCTGCTCATGTTTGCTATCATACACTGATCATGTGCCTCTGGAGGCAATAAACAAAGAGCTGAGTAGGCACGAATCAAACACTCAGCAGGCAATAATCATGGAACTCAGCTGTGAGGAATCATGCTGCTCAGCTGGCAATAATCAAGCAGCTGAGCAGGCAGGAATTACGCAGCACAGCTGGCAATTGTCAAGCAGATGACAGGCAGGAATCATGCAGCTCAGCTGGCAATTGTCAAGCAGATGAGCAGACAGTAATCACGCAGCTCAGCAGGCCCTGATCACGTGACTGAGCATGCACTGTTCACCTGGCTGATCATACACTGATCACGTGATTGCTCATACACTGATCACTTGGATATCATGCACTGATCACGTGGCTGATCATACACTGTTCACGTGTCTGACCATGCACTGATCACGTGGCTGATCATACACTACTCACGTAACTGATCATGCACTGATCGCGTAATTGATCATGCACTGATCACGTGGCTGATCATGCAATTATCACGTGACTGACCATGCACTGATCACGTGACTGATCATCCACTGATCAGTTGGCTATCATGCACTGATTACTTGGCTGATCATACACTGATCACGTGACTGATAATGCACTGATCATCTGGCTATCATGCACTCATTAACTGGCTATCGTGCACTGATCACGTGGTTGATCATACACTGATCACGAGATTGATCATGCACTGATCACGTCTATATCATGCACTGATCACATGACTGCCCATGCACTGATCACGTGGATGATCATACAGTGATCATGTGACAGATCATGCAGTGATCACATGGCTATCATGCACTGATCAAGTGGCTGATCATACTCTGTCCCGAAAATGATCATGCACTGATCACGTGGCTATCATGCACTGCTGACGCGGCTGATCATGCAATGATCACGTAGCTACCATGTACTGGTCACGTGAGTGATCATGCACTGATCATGTGGCTGATCATGCACTGTTCACGTGAGTGATCATGCACTGATCACGTGACTGATCATGCACTGACCTCGTGGCTATCATGCACGGCTCACGTGGCTGATCATGCAATGATCACCTAGCTACAATGTACTGGTCACGTGACTGATCATGCACTGATCACGTAATTGATCATGCACTGATCATGTGGCTGATCATGCACTGATCACGTGGCAGATCATACACTGATCACGTGACTGATCATGCACTGATCACGTGGCTATCATGCACTGATCCCTTGGCTGGTCATACACTGATCACGTGCCTGGTCATTCACAGATTACATGACTGATCATGCACTGAACACGTTACTGATCATGCACTGATCACGTGGCTATCATGCACTACTCACGTGGCTGGTAATGCAATGATCATGTAGCTACCATGTACCGGTAAGGTGACTGAACATACACCCTTCAGGTGACGGATCATGCACTGATCACGTGGCTATCATGCACTGTTCACGTGTCTGATCATACACTCATCACCTGCCTGGTCATGCACAGATCACGTGACAAATCATGAACTGATCACATAGCTATCATGCACTGATCACCTGGCTGATCATGCACTGATCACGTGGCTATCATGCAATGATGACGTGGCTATCATGCACTGCTCACGTGGCTGATCATGCAATGATCACGCAGCTACCATGTACTGGTTTTGATCATGCACTGATCAATTGACTGATCATGCACTGATCACGTGGCTATCATGCACTACTCACGTGGCTGATCATGCAATGATCATGTAGCTACCATGTACCGGTCACGTGACTGATCATACACCCATCAGGTGACTGATCAAGCGCTGATCACGTGGCTATCATGCACTGTTCACGTGGCTGATCATACACTGATCACCTGCATGGTCATGCACAAATCACGTGACTAATCATGAACTGATCACGTAGCCATCAGGTACTGATCTCCTGGCTGATCATGCACTGATCACGTGGCTATCATGCAATGATCATGTGGCTATCATGCACTGATCACGTGACTGATCATGCACTGATACCGAGACTGAGCATGGACTGATCACATGACTATCATGTAGTGATCACGTGACTTAATGGTGGTGATCATGCGCTGATCATGTTTGGTGTCATACACTGATCATGTGCCTCTGGAGGTAATAAACAAAGAGCTGAGTAGGCACGAATCAAATAGTCAGCAGGCAATAATCATGGAACTCAGCTGTGAGGAATCATGCTGCTCAGCTGGCAATAATCAAGCAGCTGAGCAGGCAGGAATTACGTAGCACAGCTGGCAATTGTCAAGCAGATGACAGGCAGGAATCGTGCAGCTCAGCTGGCAATGGTCAAGCAGATGAGCAGAAGGTAATCACGCAGCTCAGCAGGCCCTGATCACGTGACTGAGCATGCACTGTTCATGTGGCTGATCATGTACTGATCACGTGACTGATCATGCACTGATCACGTGGCTATCATGCTCTGCTCACGTGGCTGATCATGCAATGATCACGAGCAACCATGTACTGGTCACGTAACGGATCATGCACTGATCACGTAATTGATCCTGCACTGATCACGTGGCTGATCACACATGTATCACGTGACTGATCATGCATTGATCACGTGGCTCTCATGCACTGATCACGTGGCTATCATGCACTGATCACGTGGATATGATGCACTGATCACGTGGCTATCATGCACTGATATCATGCACTGATCACGTGGCTGATCACACACGTATCACATGACTGATCATGCCCTGATCACGTGACTATCATGCACTGATCACGTGGCTGATCATGCAACGATCACGTAGCTACCATGTACTCGTCATGTGACTGATCATGCACTGATCACGTAATTATTCCTGCACTGATCACGTGGCTCATGACGCACTGATCACTTGGCTGATCATGCACTGATCACGTGGCTCATCATGCACTGATCACGTGGATGATCATACACTGATCACGTGACTGATCATGCACTGATCACGTGGCTATCATGCACTGCTCACGTGGCTGATCATGCACTGATCACGTGGCTCATCATGCACTGATCACGTGGATGATCATACACTGATCACGTGACTGATCATGCACTGATCACATGGCTGTCATGCACTGATCAAGTGGCTGATCATACTCTGTCCTGAAAATGATCATGCACTGATCACGTGGCTATCATGCACTGCTGACGCGGCTGATCATGCAATGATCACGTAGCTACCATGTACTGGTCACGTAAGTGATCATGCACTGATCATGTGGCTGATCATGCACTGTTCACGTGAGTGATCATGCACTGATTACGTGACTGATCATGCACTGACCTCGTGGCTATCATGCACGGCTCACGTGGCTGATCATGCAATGATCACCTAACTACAATGTACTGGTCACGTGACTGATCATGCACTGATCACGTAATTGATCATGCACTGATCATGTGGCTGATCATGCACTGATCACGTGGCAGATCATACACTGATCACGTGACTGATCATGCACTGATCACGTGGCTATCATGCACTGATCCCTTGGCTGGTCATACACTGATTACGTGCCTGGTCATTCACAGATTACATGACTGATCATGCACTGAACACGTTACTGATCATGCACTGATCACGTGGCTATCATGCACTACTCACGTGGCTGGTAATGCAATGATCATGTAGCTACCATGTACCGGTAAGGTGACTGATCATACACCCTTCAGGTGACGGATCATGCACTGATCACGTGGCTATCATGCACTGTTCACGTGGCTGATCATACACTCATCACCTGCCTGGTCATGCACAGATCACGTGACAAATCATGAACTGATCACATAGCTATCATGCACTGATCACCTGGCTGATCATGCACTGATCACGTGGCTATCATGCAATGACGACGTGGCTATCATGCACTGCTCACGTGGCTGATCATGCAATGATCACGCAGCTACCATGTACTGGTTTTGATCATGCACTGATCAATTGACTGATCATGCACTGATCACGTGGCTATCATGCACTACTCACGTGGCTGATCATGCAATGATCATGTAGCTACCATGTACCGGTCACGTGACTGATCATACACCCATCAGGTGACTGATCAAGCGCTGATCACGTGGCTATCATGCACTGTTCACGTGGCTGATCATACACTGATCACCTGCCTGGTCATGCACAAATCACGTGACTAATCATGAACTGATCACGTAGCCATCATGTACTGATCTCCTGGCTGATCATGCACTGATCACGTGGCTATCATGCAATGATCATGTGGCTATCATGCACTGATCACGTGACTGATCATGCACTGATACCGAGACTGAGCATGGACTGATCACATGACTATCATGTAGTGATCACGTGACTTAATGGTGGTGATCATGCGCTGATCATGTTTGGTGTCATACACTGATCATGTGCCTCTGGAGGTAATAAACAAAGAGCTGAGTAGGCACGAATCAAATAGTCAGCAGGCAATAATCATGGAACTCAGCTGTGAGGAATCATGCTGCTCAGCTGGCAATAATCAAGCAGCTGAGCAGGCAGGAATTACGTAGCACAGCTGGCAATTGTCAAGCAGATGACAGGCAGGAATCGTGCAGCTCAGCTGGCAATGGTCAAGCAGATGAGCAGAAGGTAATCACGCAGCTCAGCAGGCCCTGATCACGTGACTGAGCATGCACTGTTCATGTGGCTGATCATGTACTGATCACGTGACTGATCATGCACTGATCACGTGGCTATCATGCTCTGCTCACGTGGCTGATCATGCAATGATCACGAGCAACCATGTACTGGTCACGTAACGGATCATGCACTGATCACGTAATTGATCCTGCAAAGTTCACGTGGCTCATCATGCACTGATCACGTGGCTGATCACACATGTATCACGTGACTGATCATGCATTGATCACGTGGCTCTCATGCACTGATCACGTGGCTATCATGCACTGATCACGTGGATATGATGCACTGATCACGTGGCTATCATGCACTGATATCATGCACTGATCACGTGGCTGATCACACACGTATCACATGACTGATCATGCCCTGATCACGTGACTATCATGCACTGATCACGTGGCTATCATGCACTGATCACGTGGCTGATCATGCAACGATCACGTAGCTACCATGTACTCGTCATGTGACTGATCATGCACTGATCACGTAATTATTCCTGCACTGATCACGTGGCTCATGACGCACTGATCACTTGGCTGATCATGCACTGATCACGTGGCTCATCATGCACTGATCACGTGGATGATCATACACTGATCACGTGACTGATCATGCACTGATCACGTGGCTATCATGCACTGCTCACGTGGCTGATCATGCACTGATCACGTGGCTCATCATGCACTGATCACGTGGATGATCATACACTGATCACGTGACTGATCATGCACTGATCACATGGCTATCATGCACTGATCAAGTGGCTGATCATACTCTGTCCTGAAAATGATCATGCACTGATCACGTGGCTATCATGCACTGCTGACGCGGCTGATCATGCAATGATCACGTAGCTACCATGTACTGGTCACGTAAGTGATCATGCACTGATCATGTGGCTGATCATGCACTGTTCACGTGAGTGATCATGCACTGATTACGTGACTGATCATGCACTGACCTCGTGGCTATCATGCACGGCTCACGTGGCTGATCATGCAATGATCACCTAACTACAATGTACTGGTCACGTGACTGATCATGCACTGATCACGTAATTGATCATGCACTGATCATGTGGCTGATCATGCACTGATCACGTGGCAGATCATACACTGATCACGTGACTGATCATGCACTGATCACGTGGCTATCATGCACTGATCCCTTGGCTGGTCATACACTGATTACGTGCCTGGTCATTCACAGATTACATGACTGATCATGCACTGAACACGTTACTGATCATGCACTGATCACGTGGCTATCATGCACTACTCACGTGGCTGGTAATGCAATGATCATGTAGCTACCATGTACCGGTAAGGTGACTGATCATACACCCTTCAGGTGACGGATCATGCACTGATCACGTGGCTATCATGCACTGTTCACGTGGCTGATCATACACTCATCACCTGCCTGGTCATGCACAGATCACGTGACAAATCATGAACTGATCACATAGCTATCATGCACTGATCACCTGGCTGATCATGCACTGATCACGTGGCTATCATGCAATGACGACGTGGCTATCATGCACTGCTCACGTGGCTGATCATGCAATGATCACGCAGCTACCATGTACTGGTTTTGATCATGCACTGATCAATTGACTGATCATGCACTGATCACGTGGCTATCATGCACTACTCACGTGGCTGATCATGCAATGATCATGTAGCTACCATGTACCGGTCACGTGACTGATCATACACCCATCAGGTGACTGATCAAGCGCTGATCACGTGGCTATCATGCACTGTTCACGTGGCTGATCATACACTGATCACCTGCCTGGTCATGCACAAATCACGTGACTAATCATGAACTGATCACGTAGCCATCATGTACTGATCTCCTGGCTGATCATGCACTGATCACGTGGCTATCATGCAATGATCATGTGGCTATCATGCACTGATCACGTGACTGATCATGCACTGATACCGAGACTGAGCATGGACTGATCACATGACTATCATGTAGTGATCACGTGACTTAATGGTGGTGATCATGCGCTGATCATGTTTGGTGTCATACACTGATCATGTGCCTCTGGAGGTAATAAACAAAGAGCTGAGTAGGCACGAATCAAATAGTCAGCAGGCAATAATCATGGAACTCAGCTGTGAGGAATCATGCTGCTCAGCTGGCAATAATCAAGCAGCTGAGCAGGCAGGAATTACGTAGCACAGCTGGCAATTGTCAAGCAGATGACAGGCAGGAATCGTGCAGCTCAGCTGGCAATGGTCAAGCAGATGAGCAGAAGGTAATCACGCAGCTCAGCAGGCCCTGATCACGTGACTGAGCATGCACTGTTCATGTGGCTGATCATGTACTGATCACGTGACTGATCATGCACTGATCACGTGGCTATCATGCTCTGCTCACGTGGCTGATCATGCAATGATCACGAGCAACCATGTACTGGTCACGTAACGGATCATGCACTGATCACGTAATTGATCCTGCACAGTTCACGTGGCTCATCATGCACTGATCACGTGGCTGATCACACATGTATCACGTGACTGATCATGCATTGATCACGTGGCTCTCATGCACTGATCACGTGGCTATCATGCACTGATCACGTGGATATGATGCACTGATCACGTGGCTATCATGCACTGATATCATGCACTGATCACGTGGCTGATCACACACGTATCACATGACTGATCATGCCCTGATCACGTGACTATCATGCACTGATCACGTGGCTATCATGCACTGATCACGTGGCTGATCATGCAACGATCACGTAGCTACCATGTACTCGTCATGTGACTGATCATGCACTGATCACGTAATTATTCCTGCACTGATCACGTGGCTCATGACGCACTGATCACTTGGCTGATCATGCACTGATCACGTGGCTCATCATGCACTGATCACGTGGATGATCATACACTGATCACGTGACTGATCATGCACTGATCACGTGGCTATCATGCACTGCTCACGTGGCTGATCATGCAATGATCACGCAGCGATGATGTACTAGTCACATGACTGATCATGTACAGATCACGTGACTAATCTTGAAGTGATCACGTGGCTATCCTGCACTGATCACGTGGATATCATGCACTGATCACGTGGCTTATCACAGACGTATCACGTGACTGATCATGCAATGATCACGTGACTGACCATGCACTGATCACGTGACTGATAATGCACTGATCATCTGGCTATCATGCACTCATTACCTGGCTATCGTGCACTGATCACGTGGTTGATCATACACTGATCACGAGACTGATCATGCACTGATCACGTCTATATCATGCACTGATCACATGACTGCCCATGCACTGATCACCCGGATGATCATACACTGATCATGTGACAGATCATGCACTAATCACGTGGCTATCATGCACTGCTCACGCGGCTGTTCATGCAATGATCACGTAGCTACCATGTACTGGTCACGTGAGTGATAATGCACTGATCACGTAATTGATCATGCACTGATCAGGTGACTTATCATGCACTGTTCACGTGAGTGATCATGCACTGATCACGTGACTGATCATGCACTGATCTCGTGGCTATCATGCACGGCTCATGTGGCTGATCATGCAATGATCACGTGGCTACCATGTACTGGTCACGTGAGTGATAATGCACTGATCACGTAATTGATCATGCACTGATCATGTGGCTGATCATGCAGTGATCACGTGGCTGATCATCCACTGATCACGTGACTGATCATGCACTGATCACGTGACTGATCATGCACTGATCACGTGGCTATCATGCACTTATCACTTGGCTGGTCATACACTGATCACGTGCCTGGTCATGCACAAATTACATGACTGATCATGCCCTGAACACGTGACTGATCATGCACTGATCACGTGGCTATCATGCACTACTCACGTGGCTGATCATGCAATGATCATGTAGCTACCATGTACCGGTCAGGTGACTGATCATACACCCATCAGGTGACGGATCATGCACTGATCACGTGGCTGATCATACACTGATCACCTGCCTGGTCATGCACACATCACGTGACAAATCATGATCACATAGCTATCATGAACTGATCACCTGGCTGATCATGCACTGATCACGTGGCTGATCATGCACTGATACCGTGACTGAGCATGGACTGATCACATAACTATCATGTAGTGATCACGTGACTTAATGGCTCTGATCATGTGACTGATCATGCGCTGCTCATGTTTGCTATCATACACTGATCATGTGCCTCTGGAGGCAATAAACAAAGAGCTGAGTAGGCACGAATCAAACACTCAGCAGGCAATAATCATGGAACTCAGCTGTGAGGAATCATGCTGCTCAGCTGGCAATAATCAAGCAGCTGAGCAGGCAGGAATTACGCAGCACAGCTGGCAATTGTCAAGCAGATGACAGGCAGGAATCATGCAGCTCAGCTGGCAATTGTCAAGCAGATGAGCAGACAGTAATCACGCAGCTCAGCAGGCCCTGATCACGTGACTGAGCATGCACTGTTCACCTGGCTGATCATACACTGATCACGTGATTGCTCATACACTGATCACTTGGATATCATGCACTGATCACGTGGCTGATCATACACTGTTCACGTGTCTGACCATGCACTGATCACGTGGCTGATCATACACTACTCACGTAACTGATCATGCACTGATCGCGTAATTGATCATGCACTGATCACGTGGCTGATCATGCAATTATCACGTGACTGACCATGCACTGATCACGTGACTGATCATCCACTGATCAGTTGGCTATCATGCACTGATTACTTGGCTGATCATACACTGATCACGTGACTGATAATGCACTGATCATCTGGCTATCATGCACTCATTAACTGGCTATCGTGCACTGATCACGTGGTTGATCATACACTGATCACGAGATTGATCATGCACTGATCACGTCTATATCATGCACTGATCACATGACTGCCCATGCACTGATCACGTGGATGATCATACAGTGATCATGTGACAGATCATGCAGTGATCACATGGCTATCATGCACTGATCAAGTGGCTGATCATACTCTGTCCCGAAAATGATCATGCACTGATCACGTGGCTATCATGCACTGCTGACGCGGCTGATCATGCAATGATCACGTAGCTACCATGTACTGGTCACGTGAGTGATCATGCACTGATCATGTGGCTGATCATGCACTGTTCACGTGAGTGATCATGCACTGATCACGTGACTGATCATGCACTGACCTCGTGGCTATCATGCACGGCTCACGTGGCTGATCATGCAATGATCACCTAGCTACAATGTACTGGTCACGTGACTGATCATGCACTGATCACGTAATTGATCATGCACTGATCATGTGGCTGATCATGCACTGATCACGTGGCAGATCATACACTGATCACGTGACTGATCATGCACTGATCACGTGGCTATCATGCACTGATCCCTTGGCTGGTCATACACTGATCACGTGCCTGGTCATTCACAGATTACATGACTGATCATGCACTGAACACGTTACTGATCATGCACTGATCACGTGGCTATCATGCACTACTCACGTGGCTGGTAATGCAATGATCATGTAGCTACCATGTACCGGTAAGGTGACTGATCATACACCCTTCAGGTGACGGATCATGCACTGATCACGTGGCTATCATGCACTGTTCACGTGGCTGATCATACACTCATCACCTGCCTGGTCATGCACAGATCACGTGACAAATCATGAACTGATCACATAGCTATCATGCACTGATCACCTGGCTGATCATGCACTGATCACGTGGCTATCATGCAATGACGACGTGGCTATCATGCACTGCTCACGTGGCTGATCATGCAATGATCACGCAGCTACCATGTACTGGTTTTGATCATGCACTGATCAATTGACTGATCATGCACTGATCACGTGGCTATCATGCACTACTCACGTGGCTGATCATGCAATGATCATGTAGCTACCATGTACCGGTCACGTGACTGATCATACACCCATCAGGTGACTGATCAAGCGCTGATCACGTGGCTATCATGCACTGTTCACGTGGCTGATCATACACTGATCACCTGCATGGTCATGCACAAATCACGTGACTAATCATGAACTGATCACGTAGCCATCAGGTACTGATCTCCTGGCTGATCATGCACTGATCACGTGGCTATCATGCAATGATCATGTGGCTATCATGCACTGATCACGTGACTGATCATGCACTGATACCGAGACTGAGCATGGACTGATCACATGACTATCATGTAGTGATCACGTGACTTAATGGTGGTGATCATGCGCTGATCATGTTTGGTGTCATACACTGATCATGTGCCTCTGGAGGTAATAAACAAAGAGCTGAGTAGGCACGAATCAAATAGTCAGCAGGCAATAATCATGGAACTCAGCTGTGAGGAATCATGCTGCTCAGCTGGCAATAATCAAGCAGCTGAGCAGGCAGGAATTACGTAGCACAGCTGGCAATTGTCAAGCAGATGACAGGCAGGAATCGTGCAGCTCAGCTGGCAATGGTCAAGCAGATGAGCAGAAGGTAATCACGCAGCTCAGCAGGCCCTGATCACGTGACTGAGCATGCACTGTTCATGTGGCTGATCATGTACTGATCACGTGACTGATCATGCACTGATCACGTGGCTATCATGCTCTGCTCACGTGGCTGATCATGCAATGATCACGAGCAACCATGTACTGGTCACGTAACGGATCATGCACTGATCACGTAATTGATCCTGCACTGATCACGTGGCTGATCACACATGTATCACGTGACTGATCATGCATTGATCACGTGGCTCTCATGCACTGATCACGTGGCTATCATGCACTGATCACGTGGATATGATGCACTGATCACGTGGCTATCATGCACTGATATCATGCACTGATCACGTGGCTGATCACACACGTATCACATGACTGATCATGCCCTGATCACGTGACTATCATGCACTGATCACGTGGCTGATCATGCAACGATCACGTAGCTACCATGTACTCGTCATGTGACTGATCATGCACTGATCACGTAATTATTCCTGCACTGATCACGTGGCTCATGACGCACTGATCACTTGGCTGATCATGCACTGATCACGTGGCTCATCATGCACTGATCACGTGGATGATCATACACTGATCACGTGACTGATCATGCACTGATCACGTGGCTATCATGCACTGCTCACGTGGCTGATCATGCACTGATCACGTGGCTCATCATGCACTGATCACGTGGATGATCATACACTGATCACGTGACTGATCATGCACTGATCACATGGCTGTCATGCACTGATCAAGTGGCTGATCATACTCTGTCCTGAAAATGATCATGCACTGATCACGTGGCTATCATGCACTGCTGACGCGGCTGATCATGCAATGATCACGTAGCTACCATGTACTGGTCACGTAAGTGATCATGCACTGATCATGTGGCTGATCATGCACTGTTCACGTGAGTGATCATGCACTGATTACGTGACTGATCATGCACTGACCTCGTGGCTATCATGCACGGCTCACGTGGCTGATCATGCAATGATCACCTAACTACAATGTACTGGTCACGTGACTGATCATGCACTGATCACGTAATTGATCATGCACTGATCATGTGGCTGATCATGCACTGATCACGTGGCAGATCATACACTGATCACGTGACTGATCATGCACTGATCACGTGGCTATCATGCACTGATCCCTTGGCTGGTCATACACTGATTACGTGCCTGGTCATTCACAGATTACATGACTGATCATGCACTGAACACGTTACTGATCATGCACTGATCACGTGGCTATCATGCACTACTCACGTGGCTGGTAATGCAATGATCATGTAGCTACCATGTACCGGTAAGGTGACTGATCATACACCCTTCAGGTGACGGATCATGCACTGATCACGTGGCTATCATGCACTGTTCACGTGGCTGATCATACACTCATCACCTGCCTGGTCATGCACAGATCACGTGACAAATCATGAACTGATCACATAGCTATCATGCACTGATCACCTGGCTGATCATGCACTGATCACGTGGCTATCATGCAATGACGACGTGGCTATCATGCACTGCTCACGTGGCTGATCATGCAATGATCACGCAGCTACCATGTACTGGTTTTGATCATGCACTGATCAATTGACTGATCATGCACTGATCACGTGGCTATCATGCACTACTCACGTGGCTGATCATGCAATGATCATGTAGCTACCATGTACCGGTCACGTGACTGATCATACACCCATCAGGTGACTGATCAAGCGCTGATCACGTGGCTATCATGCACTGTTCACGTGGCTGATCATACACTGATCACCTGCCTGGTCATGCACAAATCACGTGACTAATCATGAACTGATCACGTAGCCATCATGTACTGATCTCCTGGCTGATCATGCACTGATCACGTGGCTATCATGCAATGATCATGTGGCTATCATGCACTGATCACGTGACTGATCATGCACTGATACCGAGACTGAGCATGGACTGATCACATGACTATCATGTAGTGATCACGTGACTTAATGGTGGTGATCATGCGCTGATCATGTTTGGTGTCATACACTGATCATGTGCCTCTGGAGGTAATAAACAAAGAGCTGAGTAGGCACGAATCAAATAGTCAGCAGGCAATAATCATGGAACTCAGCTGTGAGGAATCATGCTGCTCAGCTGGCAATAATCAAGCAGCTGAGCAGGCAGGAATTACGTAGCACAGCTGGCAATTGTCAAGCAGATGACAGGCAGGAATCGTGCAGCTCAGCTGGCAATGGTCAAGCAGATGAGCAGAAGGTAATCACGCAGCTCAGCAGGCCCTGATCACGTGACTGAGCATGCACTGTTCATGTGGCTGATCATGTACTGATCACGTGACTGATCATGCACTGATCACGTGGCTATCATGCTCTGCTCACGTGGCTGATCATGCAATGATCACGAGCAACCATGTACTGGTCACGTAACGGATCATGCACTGATCACGTAATTGATCCTGCAAAGTTCACGTGGCTCATCATGCACTGATCACGTGGCTGATCACACATGTATCACGTGACTGATCATGCATTGATCACGTGGCTCTCATGCACTGATCACGTGGCTATCATGCACTGATCATGTGGATATGATGCACTGATCACGTGGCTATCATGCACTGATATCATGCACTGATCACGTGGTGATCACACACGTATCACATGACTGATCATGCCCTGATCACGTGACTATCATGCACTGATCACGTGGCTATCATGCACTGATCACGTGGCTGATCATGCAAACGATCACGTAGCTACCATGTACTCGTCATGTGACTGATCATGCACTGATTCACGTATTATTCCTGCACTGATCACGTGGCTCATGACGCACTGGATCACTTGGCTGATCATGCACTGATCACGTGGCTCATCATGCATCTGATCACGTGGATGATCATACACTGGATCGACGTGACGATCATGCATGATCACGTGCACATGCCTGGTGCACGTGGCTATCATGCACTGCTGACGCGGCTGATCATGCAATGATCACGTAGCTACCATGTACTGTTCACGTGAGTGATCATGCACTGATCATGTGGCTGATCATGCACTGTTCACGTGAGTGATCATGCACTGATCACGTGACTGATCATGCACTGACCTCGTGGCTATCATGCACGGCTCACGTGGCTGATCATGCAATGATCACCTAGCTACAATGTACTGGTCACGTGACTGATCATGCACTGATCACGTAATTGATCATGCACTGATCATGTGGCTGATCATGCACTGATCACGTGGCAGATCATACACTGATCACGTGACTGATCATGCACTGATCACGTGGCTATCATGCACTGATCCCTTGGCTGGTCATACACTGATCACGTGCCTGGTCATTCACAGATTACATGACTGATCATGCACTGAACACGTTACTGATCATGCACTGATCACGTGGCTATCATGCACTACTCACGTGGCTGGTAATGCAATGATCATGTAGCTACCATGTACCGGTAAGGTGACTGATCATACACCCTTCAGGTGACGGATCATGCACTGATCACGTGGCTATCATGCACTGTTCACGTGGCTGATCATACACTCATCACCTGCCTGGTCATGCACAGATCACGTGACAAATCATGAACTGATCACATAGCTATCATGCACTGATCACCTGGCTGATCATGCACTGATCACGTGGCTATCATGCAATGACGACGTGGCTATCATGCACTGCTCACGTGGCTGATCATGCAATGATCACGCAGCTACCATGTACTGGTTTTGATCATGCACTGATCAATTGACTGATCATGCACTGATCACGTGGCTATCATGCACTACTCACGTGGCTGATCATGCAATGATCATGTAGCTACCATGTACCGGTCACGTGACTGATCATACACCCATCAGGTGACTGATCAAGCGCTGATCACGTGGCTATCATGCACTGTTCACGTGGCTGATCATACACTGATCACCTGCATGGTCATGCACAAATCACGTGACTAATCATGAACTGATCACGTAGCCATCAGGTACTGATCTCCTGGCTGATCATGCACTGATCACGTGGCTATCATGCAATGATCATGTGGCTATCATGCACTGATCACGTGACTGATCATGCACTGATACCGAGACTGAGCATGGACTGATCACATGACTATCATGTAGTGATCACGTGACTTAATGGTGGTGATCATGCGCTGATCATGTTTGGTGTCATACACTGATCATGTGCCTCTGGAGGTAATAAACAAAGAGCTGAGTAGGCACGAATCAAATAGTCAGCAGGCAATAATCATGGAACTCAGCTGTGAGGAATCATGCTGCTCAGCTGGCAATAATCAAGCAGCTGAGCAGGCAGGAATTACGTAGCACAGCTGGCAATTGTCAAGCAGATGACAGGCAGGAATCGTGCAGCTCAGCTGGCAATGGTCAAGCAGATGAGCAGAAGGTAATCACGCAGCTCAGCAGGCCCTGATCACGTGACTGAGCATGCACTGTTCATGTGGCTGATCATGTACTGATCACGTGACTGATCATGCACTGATCACGTGGCTATCATGCTCTGCTCACGTGGCTGATCATGCAATGATCACGAGCAACCATGTACTGGTCACGTAACGGATCATGCACTGATCACGTAATTGATCCTGCACAGTTCACGTGGCTCATCATGCACTGATCACGTGGCTGATCACACATGTATCACGTGACTGATCATGCATTGATCACGTGGCTCTCATGCACTGATCACGTGGCTATCATGCACTGATCACGTGGATATGATGCACTGATCACGTGGCTATCATGCACTGATATCATGCACTGATCACGTGGCTGATCACACACGTATCACATGACTGATCATGCCCTGATCACGTGACTATCATGCACTGATCACGTGGCTATCATGCACTGATCACGTGGCTGATCATGCAACGATCACGTAGCTACCATGTACTCGTCATGTGACTGATCATGCACTGATCACGTAATTATTCCTGCACTGATCACGTGGCTCATGACGCACTGATCACTTGGCTGATCATGCACTGATCACGTGGCTCATCATGCACTGATCACGTGGATGATCATACACTGATCACGTGACTGATCATGCACTGATCACGTGGCTATCATGCACTGCTCACGTGGCTGATCATGCAATGATCACGCAGCGATGATGTACTAGTCACATGACTGATCATGTACAGATCACGTGACTAATCTTGAAGTGATCACGTGGCTATCCTGCACTGATCACGTGGATATCATGCACTGATCACGTGGCTTATCACAGACGTATCACGTGACTGATCATGCAATGATCACGTGACTGACCATGCACTGATCACGTGACTGATAATGCACTGATCATCTGGCTATCATGCACTCATTACCTGGCTATCGTGCACTGATCACGTGGTTGATCATACACTGATCACGAGACTGATCATGCACTGATCACGTCTATATCATGCACTGATCACATGACTGCCCATGCACTGATCACCCGGATGATCATACACTGATCATGTGACAGATCATGCACTAATCACGTGGCTATCATGCACTGCTCACGCGGCTGTTCATGCAATGATCACGTAGCTACCATGTACTGGTCACGTGAGTGATAATGCACTGATCACGTAATTGATCATGCACTGATCAGGTGACTTATCATGCACTGTTCACGTGAGTGATCATGCACTGATCACGTGACTGATCATGCACTGATCTCGTGGCTATCATGCACGGCTCATGTGGCTGATCATGCAATGATCACGTGGCTACCATGTACTGGTCACGTGAGTGATAATGCACTGATCACGTAATTGATCATGCACTGATCATGTGGCTGATCATGCAGTGATCACGTGGCTGATCATCCACTGATCACGTGACTGATCATGCACTGATCACGTGACTGATCATGCACTGATCACGTGGCTATCATGCACTTATCACTTGGCTGGTCATACACTGATCACGTGCCTGGTCATGCACAAATTACATGACTGATCATGCCCTGAACACGTGACTGATCATGCACTGATCACGTGGCTATCATGCACTACTCACGTGGCTGATCATGCAATGATCATGTAGCTACCATGTACCGGTCAGGTGACTGATCATACACCCATCAGGTGACGGATCATGCACTGATCACGTGGCTGATCATACACTGATCACCTGCCTGGTCATGCACACATCACGTGACAAATCATGATCACATAGCTATCATGAACTGATCACCTGGCTGATCATGCACTGATCACGTGGCTGATCATGCACTGATACCGTGACTGAGCATGGACTGATCACATAACTATCATGTAGTGATCACGTGACTTAATGGCTCTGATCATGTGACTGATCATGCGCTGCTCATGTTTGCTATCATACACTGATCATGTGCCTCTGGAGGCAATAAACAAAGAGCTGAGTAGGCACGAATCAAACACTCAGCAGGCAATAATCATGGAACTCAGCTGTGAGGAATCATGCTGCTCAGCTGGCAATAATCAAGCAGCTGAGCAGGCAGGAATTACGCAGCACAGCTGGCAATTGTCAAGCAGATGACAGGCAGGAATCATGCAGCTCAGCTGGCAATTGTCAAGCAGATGAGCAGACAGTAATCACGCAGCTCAGCAGGCCCTGATCACGTGACTGAGCATGCACTGTTCACCTGGCTGATCATACACTGATCACGTGATTGCTCATACACTGATCACTTGGATATCATGCACTGATCACGTGGCTGATCATACACTGTTCACGTGTCTGAACATGCACTGATCACGTGGCTGATCATACACTACTCACGTAACTGATCATGCACTGATCGCGTAATTGATCATGCACTGATCACGTGGCTGATCATGCAATTATCACGTGACTGACCATGCACTGATCACGTGACTGATCATCCACTGATCAGTTGGCTATCATGCACTGATTACTTGGCTGATCATACACTGATCACGTGACTGATAATGCACTGATCATCTGGCTATCATGCACTCATTAACTGGCTATCGTGCACTGATCACGTGGTTGATCATACACTGATCACGAGATTGATCATGCACTGATCACGTCTATATCATGCACTGATCACATGACTGCCCATGCACTGATCACGTGGATGATCATACAGTGATCATGTGACAGATCATGCAGTGATCACATGGCTATCATGCACTGATCAAGTGGCTGATCATACTCTGTCCCGAAAATGATCATGCACTGATCACGTGGCTATCATGCACTGCTGACGCGGCTGATCATGCAATGATCACGTAGCTACCATGTACTGGTCACGTGAGTGATCATGCACTGATCATGTGGCTGATCATGCACTGTTCACGTGAGTGATCATGCACTGATCACGTGACTGATCATGCACTGACCTCGTGGCTATCATGCACGGCTCACGTGGCTGATCATGCAATGATCACCTAGCTACAATGTACTGGTCACGTGACTGATCATGCACTGATCACGTAATTGATCATGCACTGATCATGTGGCTGATCATGCACTGATCACGTGGCTGATCATACACTGATCACGTGACTGATCATGCACTGATCACGTGGCTATCATGCACTGATCCCTTGGCTGGTCATACACTGATCACGTGCCTGGTCATTCACAGATTACATGACTGATCATGCACTGAACACGTTACTGATCATGCACTGATCACGTGGCTATCATGCACTACTCACGTGGCTGGTAATGCAATGATCATGTAGCTACCATGTACCGGTAAGGTGACTGATCATACACCCTTCAGGTGACGGATCATGCACTGATCACGTGGCTATCATGCACTGTTCACGTGGCTGATCATACACTCATCACCTGCCTGGTCATGCACAGATCACGTGACAAATCATGAACTGATCACATAGCTATCATGCACTGATCACCTGGCTGATCATGCACTGATCACGTGGCTATCATGCAATGATGACGTGGCTATCATGCACTGCTCACGTGGCTGATCATGCAATGATCACGCAGCTACCATGTACTGGTTTTGATCATGCACTGATCAATTGACTGATCATGCACTGATCACGTGGCTATCATGCACTACTCACGTGGCTGATCATGCAATGATCATGTAGCTACCATGTACCGGTCACGTGACTGATCATACACCCATCAGGTGACTGATCAAGCGCTGATCACGTGGCTATCATGCACTGTTCACGTGGCTGATCATACACTGATCACCTGCATGGTCATGCACAAATCACGTGACTAATCATGAACTGATCACGTAGCCATCAGGTACTGATCTCCTGGCTGATCATGCACTGATCACGTGGCTATCATGCAATGATCATGTGGCTATCATGCACTGATCACGTGACTGATCATGCACTGATACCGAGACTGAGCATGGACTGATCACATGACTATCATGTAGTGATCACGTGACTTAATGGTGGTGATCATGCGCTGATCATGTTTGGTGTCATACACTGATCATGTGCCTCTGGAGGTAATAAACAAAGAGCTGAGTAG
This sequence comes from Bos taurus, assembly GCF_002263795.3. NCBI lineage: Eukaryota > Metazoa > Chordata > Mammalia > Artiodactyla > Bovidae > Bos > Bos taurus. The sequence continues at coordinate 43,459 of NW_020190685.1, forward strand.
GCACGAATCAAATAGTCAGCAGGCAATAATCATGGAACTCAGCTGTGAGGAATCATGCTGCTCAGCTGGCAATAATCAAGCAGCTGAGCAGGCAGGAATTACGTAGCACAGCTGGCAATTGTCAAGCAGATGACAGGCAGGAATCGTGCAGCTCAGCTGGCAATGGTCAAGCAGATGAGCAGAAGGTAATCACGCAGCTCAGCAGGCCCTGATCACGTGACTGAGCATGCACTGTTCATGTGGCTGATCATGTACTGATCACGTGACTGATCATGCACTGATCACGTGGCTATCATGCTCTGCTCACGTGGCTGATCATGCAATGATCACGAGCAACCATGTACTGGTCACGTAACGGATCATGCACTGATCACGTAATTGACGTGGCTCATCATGCACTGATCACGTGGCTGATCACACATGTATCACGTGACTGATCATGCATTGATCACGTGGCTCTCATGCACTGATCACGTGGCTATCATGCACTGATCACGTGGATATGATGCACTGATCACGTGGCTATCATGCACTGATATCATGCACTGATCACGTGGCTGATCACACACGTATCACATGACTGATCATGCCCTGATCACGTGACTATCATGCACTGATCACGTGGCTATCATGCACTGATCACGTGGCTGATCATGCAACGATCACGTAGCTACCATGTACTCGTCATGTGACTGATCATGCACTGATCACGTAATTATTCCTGCACTGATCACGTGGCTCATGACGCACTGATCACTTGGCTGATCATGCACTGATCACGTGGCTCATCATGCACTGATCACGTGGATGATCATACACTGATCACGTGACTGATCATGCACTGATCACGTGGCTATCATGCACTGCTCACGTGGCTGATCATGCACTGATCACGTGGCTCATCATGCACTGATCACGTGGATGATCATACACTGATCACGTGACTGATCATGCACTGATCACATGGCTATCATGCACTGATCAAGTGGCTGATCATACTCTGTCCTGAAAATGATCATGCACTGATCACGTGGCTATCATGCACTGCTGACGCGGCTGATCATGCAATGATCACGTAGCTACCATGTACTGGTCACGTAAGTGATCATGCACTGATCATGTGGCTGATCATGCACTGTTCACGTGAGTGATCATGCACTGATTACGTGACTGATCATGCACTGACCTCGTGGCTATCATGCACGGCTCACGTGGCTGATCATGCAATGATCACCTAACTACAATGTACTGGTCACGTGACTGATCATGCACTGATCACGTAATTGATCATGCACTGATCATGTGGCTGATCATGCACTGATCACGTGGCAGATCATACACTGATCACGTGACTGATCATGCACTGATCACGTGGCTATCATGCACTGATCCCTTGGCTGGTCATACACTGATTACGTGCCTGGTCATTCACAGATTACATGACTGATCATGCACTGAACACGTTACTGATCATGCACTGATCACGTGGCTATCATGCACTACTCACGTGGCTGGTAATGCAATGATCATGTAGCTACCATGTACCGGTAAGGTGACTGATCATACACCCTTCAGGTGACGGATCATGCACTGATCACGTGGCTATCATGCACTGTTCACGTGGCTGATCATACACTCATCACCTGCCTGGTCATGCACAGATCACGTGACAAATCATGAACTGATCACATAGCTATCATGCACTGATCACCTGGCTGATCATGCACTGATCACGTGGCTATCATGCAATGACGACGTGGCTATCATGCACTGCTCACGTGGCTGATCATGCAATGATCACGCAGCTACCATGTACTGGTTTTGATCATGCACTGATCAATTGACTGATCATGCACTGATCACGTGGCTATCATGCACTACTCACGTGGCTGATCATGCAATGATCATGTAGCTACCATGTACCGGTCACGTGACTGATCATACACCCATCAGGTGACTGATCAAGCGCTGATCACGTGGCTATCATGCACTGTTCACGTGGCTGATCATACACTGATCACCTGCCTGGTCATGCACAAATCACGTGACTAATCATGAACTGATCACGTAGCCATCATGTACTGATCTCCTGGCTGATCATGCACTGATCACGTGGCTATCATGCAATGATCATGTGGCTATCATGCACTGATCACGTGACTGATCATGCACTGATACCGAGACTGAGCATGGACTGATCACATGACTATCATGTAGTGATCACGTGACTTAATGGTGGTGATCATGCGCTGATCATGTTTGGTGTCATACACTGATCATGTGCCTCTGGAGGTAATAAACAAAGAGCTGAGTAGGCACGAATCAAATAGTCAGCAGGCAATAATCATGGAACTCAGCTGTGAGGAATCATGCTGCTCAGCTGGCAATAATCAAGCAGCTGAGCAGGCAGGAATTACGTAGCACAGCTGGCAATTGTCAAGCAGATGACAGGCAGGAATCGTGCAGCTCAGCTGGCAATGGTCAAGCAGATGAGCAGAAGGTAATCACGCAGCTCAGCAGGCCCTGATCACGTGACTGAGCATGCACTGTTCATGTGGCTGATCATGTACTGATCACGTGACTGATCATGCACTGATCACGTGGCTATCATGCTCTGCTCACGTGGCTGATCATGCAATGATCACGAGCAACCATGTACTGGTCACGTAACGGATCATGCACTGATCACGTAATTGATCCTGCAAAGTTCACGTGGCTCATCATGCACTGATCACGTGGCTGATCACACATGTATCACGTGACTGATCATGCATTGATCACGTGGCTCTCATGCACTGATCACGTGGCTATCATGCACTGATCACGTGGATATGATGCACTGATCACGTGGCTATCATGCACTGATATCATGCACTGATCACGTGGCTGATCACACACGTATCACATGACTGATCATGCCCTGATCACGTGACTATCATGCACTGATCACGTGGCTATCATGCACTGATCACGTGGCTGATCATGCAACGATCACGTAGCTACCATGTACTCGTCATGTGACTGATCATGCACTGATCACGTAATTATTCCTGCACTGATCACGTGGCTCATGACGCACTGATCACTTGGCTGATCATGCACTGATCACGTGGCTCATCATGCACTGATCACGTGGATGATCATACACTGATCACGTGACTGATCATGCACTGATCACGTGGCTATCATGCACTGCTCACGTGGCTGATCATGCAATGATCACGCAGCGATGATGTACTAGTCACATGACTGATCATGTACAGATCACGTGACTAATCTTGAAGTGATCACGTGGCTATCCTGCACTGATCACGTGGATATCATGCACTGATCACGTGGCTTATCACAGACGTATCACGTGACTGATCATGCAATGATCACGTGACTGACATGCACTGATCACGTGACTGATAATGCACTGATCATCTGGCTATCATGCACTCATTACCTGGCTATCGTGCACTGATCACGTGGTTGATCATACACTGATCACGAGACTGATCATGCACTGATCACGTCTATATCATGCACTGATCACATGACTGCCCATGCACTGATCACCCGGATGATCATACACTGATCATGTGACAGATCATGCACTAATCACGTGGCTATCATGCACTGCTCACGCGGCTGTTCATGCAATGATCACGTAGCTACCATGTACTGGTCACGTGAGTGATAATGCACTGATCACGTAATTGATCATGCACTGATCAGGTGACTTATCATGCACTGTTCACGTGAGTGATCATGCACTGATCACGTGACTGATCATGCACTGATCTCGTGGCTATCATGCACGGCTCATGTGGCTGATCATGCAATGATCACGTGGCTACCATGTACTGGTCACGTGAGTGATAATGCACTGATCACGTAATTGATCATGCACTGATCATGTGGCTGATCATGCAGTGATCACGTGGCTGATCATCCACTGATCACGTGACTGATCATGCACTGATCACGTGACTGATCATGCACTGATCACGTGGCTATCATGCACTTATCACTTGGCTGGTCATACACTGATCACGTGCCTGGTCATGCACAAATTACATGACTGATCATGCCCTGAACACGTGACTGATCATGCACTGATCACGTGGCTATCATGCACTACTCACGTGGCTGATCATGCAATGATCATGTAGCTACCATGTACCGGTCAGGTGACTGATCATACACCCATCAGGTGACGGATCATGCACTGATCACGTGGCTGATCATACACTGATCACCTGCCTGGTCATGCACACATCACGTGACAAATCATGATCACATAGCTATCATGAACTGATCACCTGGCTGATCATGCACTGATCACGTGGCTGATCATGCACTGATACCGTGACTGAGCATGGACTGATCACATAACTATCATGTAGTGATCACGTGACTTAATGGCTCTGATCATGTGACTGATCATGCGCTGCTCATGTTTGCTATCATACACTGATCATGTGCCTCTGGAGGCAATAAACAAAGAGCTGAGTAGGCACGAATCAAACACTCAGCAGGCAATAATCATGGAACTCAGCTGTGAGGAATCATGCTGCTCAGCTGGCAATAATCAAGCAGCTGAGCAGGCAGGAATTACGCAGCACAGCTGGCAATTGTCAAGCAGATGACAGGCAGGAATCATGCAGCTCAGCTGGCAATTGTCAAGCAGATGAGCAGACAGTAATCACGCAGCTCAGCAGGCCCTGATCACGTGACTGAGCATGCACTGTTCACCTGGCTGATCATACACTGATCACGTGATTGCTCATACACTGATCACTTGGATATCATGCACTGATCACGTGGCTGATCATACACTGTTCACGTGTCTGACCATGCACTGATCACGTGGCTGATCATACACTACTCACGTAACTGATCATGCACTGATCGCGTAATTGATCATGCACTGATCACGTGGCTGATCATGCAATTATCACGTGACTGACCATGCACTGATCACGTGACTGATCATCCACTGATCAGTTGGCTATCATGCACTGATTACTTGGCTGATCATACACTGATCACGTGACTGATAATGCACTGATCATCTGGCTATCATGCACTCATTAACTGGCTATCGTGCACTGATCACGTGGTTGATCATACACTGATCACGAGATTGATCATGCACTGATCACGTCTATATCATGCACTGATCACATGACTGCCCATGCACTGATCACGTGGATGATCATACAGTGATCATGTGACAGATCATGCAGTGATCACATGGCTATCATGCACTGATCAAGTGGCTGATCATACTCTGTCCCGAAAATGATCATGCACTGATCACGTGGCTATCATGCACTGCTGACGCGGCTGATCATGCAATGATCACGTAGCTACCATGTACTGGTCACGTGAGTGATCATGCACTGATCATGTGGCTGATCATGCACTGTTCACGTGAGTGATCATGCACTGATCACGTGACTGATCATGCACTGACCTCGTGGCTATCATGCACGGCTCACGTGGCTGATCATGCAATGATCACCTAGCTACAATGTACTGGTCACGTGACTGATCATGCACTGATCACGTAATTGATCATGCACTGATCATGTGGCTGATCATGCACTGATCACGTGGCAGATCATACACTGATCACGTGACTGATCATGCACTGATCACGTGGCTATCATGCACTGATCCCTTGGCTGGTCATACACTGATCACGTGCCTGGTCATTCACAGATTACATGACTGATCATGCACTGAACACGTTACTGATCATGCACTGATCACGTGGCTATCATGCACTACTCACGTGGCTGGTAATGCAATGATCATGTAGCTACCATGTACCGGTAAGGTGACTGAACATACACCCTTCAGGTGACGGATCATGCACTGATCACGTGGCTATCATGCACTGTTCACGTGTCTGATCATACACTCATCACCTGCCTGGTCATGCACAGATCACGTGACAAATCATGAACTGATCACATAGCTATCATGCACTGATCACCTGGCTGATCATGCACTGATCACGTGGCTATCATGCAATGATGACGTGGCTATCATGCACTGCTCACGTGGCTGATCATGCAATGATCACGCAGCTACCATGTACTGGTTTTGATCATGCACTGATCAATTGACTGATCATGCACTGATCACGTGGCTATCATGCACTACTCACGTGGCTGATCATGCAATGATCATGTAGCTACCATGTACCGGTCACGTGACTGATCATACACCCATCAGGTGACTGATCAAGCGCTGATCACGTGGCTATCATGCACTGTTCACGTGGCTGATCATACACTGATCACCTGCATGGTCATGCACAAATCACGTGACTAATCATGAACTGATCACGTAGCCATCAGGTACTGATCTCCTGGCTGATCATGCACTGATCACGTGGCTATCATGCAATGATCATGTGGCTATCATGCACTGATCACGTGACTGATCATGCACTGATACCGAGACTGAGCATGGACTGATCACATGACTATCATGTAGTGATCACGTGACTTAATGGTGGTGATCATGCGCTGATCATGTTTGGTGTCATACACTGATCATGTGCCTCTGGAGGTAATAAACAAAGAGCTGAGTAGGCACGAATCAAATAGTCAGCAGGCAATAATCATGGAACTCAGCTGTGAGGAATCATGCTGCTCAGCTGGCAATAATCAAGCAGCTGAGCAGGCAGGAATTACGTAGCACAGCTGGCAATTGTCAAGCAGATGACAGGCAGGAATCGTGCAGCTCAGCTGGCAATGGTCAAGCAGATGAGCAGAAGGTAATCACGCAGCTCAGCAGGCCCTGATCACGTGACTGAGCATGCACTGTTCATGTGGCTGATCATGTACTGATCACGTGACTGATCATGCACTGATCACGTGGCTATCATGCTCTGCTCACGTGGCTGATCATGCAATGATCACGAGCAACCATGTACTGGTCACGTAACGGATCATGCACTGATCACGTAATTGATCCTGCACTGATCACGTGGCTGATCACACATGTATCACGTGACTGATCATGCATTGATCACGTGGCTCTCATGCACTGATCACGTGGCTATCATGCACTGATCACGTGGATATGATGCACTGATCACGTGGCTATCATGCACTGATATCATGCACTGATCACGTGGCTGATCACACACGTATCACATGACTGATCATGCCCTGATCACGTGACTATCATGCACTGATCACGTGGCTGATCATGCAACGATCACGTAGCTACCATGTACTCGTCATGTGACTGATCATGCACTGATCACGTAATTATTCCTGCACTGATCACGTGGCTCATGACGCACTGATCACTTGGCTGATCATGCACTGATCACGTGGCTCATCATGCACTGATCACGTGGATGATCATACACTGATCACGTGACTGATCATGCACTGATCACGTGGCTATCATGCACTGCTCACGTGGCTGATCATGCACTGATCACGTGGCTCATCATGCACTGATCACGTGGATGATCATACACTGATCACGTGACTGATCATGCACTGATCACATGGCTATCATGCACTGATCAAGTGGCTGATCATACTCTGTCCTGAAAATGATCATGCACTGATCACGTGGCTATCATGCACTGCTGACGCGGCTGATCATGCAATGATCACGTAGCTACCATGTACTGGTCACGTAAGTGATCATGCACTGATCATGTGGCTGATCATGCACTGTTCACGTGAGTGATCATGCACTGATTACGTGACTGATCATGCACTGACCTCGTGGCTATCATGCACGGCTCACGTGGCTGATCATGCAATGATCACCTAACTACAATGTACTGGTCACGTGACTGATCATGCACTGATCACGTAATTGATCATGCACTGATCATGTGGCTGATCATGCACTGATCACGTGGCAGATCATACACTGATCACGTGACTGATCATGCACTGATCACGTGGCTATCATGCACTGATCCCTTGGCTGGTCATACACTGATTACGTGCCTGGTCATTCACAGATTACATGACTGATCATGCACTGAACACGTTACTGATCATGCACTGATCACGTGGCTATCATGCACTACTCACGTGGCTGGTAATGCAATGATCATGTAGCTACCATGTACCGGTAAGGTGACTGATCATACACCCTTCAGGTGACGGATCATGCACTGATCACGTGGCTATCATGCACTGTTCACGTGGCTGATCATACACTCATCACCTGCCTGGTCATGCACAGATCACGTGACAAATCATGAACTGATCACATAGCTATCATGCACTGATCACCTGGCTGATCATGCACTGATCACGTGGCTATCATGCAATGACGACGTGGCTATCATGCACTGCTCACGTGGCTGATCATGCAATGATCACGCAGCTACCATGTACTGGTTTTGATCATGCACTGATCAATTGACTGATCATGCACTGATCACGTGGCTATCATGCACTACTCACGTGGCTGATCATGCAATGATCATGTAGCTACCATGTACCGGTCACGTGACTGATCATACACCCATCAGGTGACTGATCAAGCGCTGATCACGTGGCTATCATGCACTGTTCACGTGGCTGATCATACACTGATCACCTGCCTGGTCATGCACAAATCACGTGACTAATCATGAACTGATCACGTAGCCATCATGTACTGATCTCCTGGCTGATCATGCACTGATCACGTGGCTATCATGCAATGATCATGTGGCTATCATGCACTGATCACGTGACTGATCATGCACTGATACCGAGACTGAGCATGGACTGATCACATGACTATCATGTAGTGATCACGTGACTTAATGGTGGTGATCATGCGCTGATCATGTTTGGTGTCATACACTGATCATGTGCCTCTGGAGGTAATAAACAAAGAGCTGAGTAGGCACGAATCAAATAGTCAGCAGGCAATAATCATGGAACTCAGCTGTGAGGAATCATGCTGCTCAGCTGGCAATAATCAAGCAGCTGAGCAGGCAGGAATTACGTAGCACAGCTGGCAATTGTCAAGCAGATGACAGGCAGGAATCGTGCAGCTCAGCTGGCAATGGTCAAGCAGATGAGCAGAAGGTAATCACGCAGCTCAGCAGGCCCTGATCACGTGACTGAGCATGCACTGTTCATGTGGCTGATCATGTACTGATCACGTGACTGATCATGCACTGATCACGTGGCTATCATGCTCTGCTCACGTGGCTGATCATGCAATGATCACGAGCAACCATGTACTGGTCACGTAACGGATCATGCACTGATCACGTAATTGATCCTGCAAAGTTCACGTGGCTCATCATGCACTGATCACGTGGCTGATCACACATGTATCACGTGACTGATCATGCATTGATCACGTGGCTCTCATGCACTGATCACGTGGCTATCATGCACTGATCATGTGGATATGATGCACTGATCACGTGGCTATCATGCACTGATATCATGCACTGATCACGTGGCTGATCACACACGTATCACATGACTGATCATGCCCTGATCACGTGACTATCATGCACTGATCACGTGGCTATCATGCACTGATCACGTGGCTGATCATGCAACGATCACGTAGCTACCATGTACTCGTCATGTGACTGATCATGCACTGATCACGTAATTATTCCTGCACTGATCACGTGGCTCATGACGCACTGATCACTTGGCTGATCATGCACTGATCACGTGGCTCATCATGCACTGATCACGTGGATGATCATACACTGATCACGTGACTGATCATGCACTGATCACGTGGCTATCATGCACTGCTGACGCGGCTGATCATGCAATGATCACGTAGCTACCATGTACTGTTCACGTGAGTGATCATGCATTGATCATGTGGCTGATCATGCACTGTTCACGTGAGTGATCATGCACTGATTACGTGACTGATCATGCACTGACCTCGTGGCTATCATGCACGGCTCACGTGGCTGATCATGCAATGATCACCTAGCTACAATGTACTGGTCACGTGACTGATCATGCACTGATCACGTAATTGATCATGCACTGATCATGTGGCTGATCATGCACTGATCACGTGGCAGATCATACACTGATCACGTGACTGATCATGCACTGATCACGTGGCTATCATGCACTGATCCCTTGGCTGGTCATACACTGATCACGTGCCTGGTCATTCACAGATTACATGACTGATCATGCACTGAACACGTTACTGATCATGCACTGATCACGTGGCTATCATGCACTACTCACGTGGCTGGTAATGCAATGATCATGTAGCTACCATGTACCGGTAAGGTGACTGATCATACACCCTTCAGGTGACGGATCATGCACTGATCACGTGGCTATCATGCACTGTTCACGTGGCTGATCATACACTCATCACCTGCCTGGTCATGCACAGATCACGTGACAAATCATGAACTGATCACATAGCTATCATGCACTGATCACCTGGCTGATCATGCACTGATCACGTGGCTATCATGCAATGACGACGTGGCTATCATGCACTGCTCACGTGGCTGATCATGCAATGATCACGCAGCTACCATGTACTGGTTTTGATCATGCACTGATCAATTGACTGATCATGCACTGATCACGTGGCTATCATGCACTACTCACGTGGCTGATCATGCAATGATCATGTAGCTACCATGTACCGGTCACGTGACTGATCATACACCCATCAGGTGACTGATCAAGCGCTGATCACGTGGCTATCATGCACTGTTCACGTGGCTGATCATACACTGATCACCTGCATGGTCATGCACAAATCACGTGACTAATCATGAACTGATCACGTAGCCATCAGGTACTGATCTCCTGGCTGATCATGCACTGATCACGTGGCTATCATGCAATGATCATGTGGCTATCATGCACTGATCACGTGACTGATCATGCACTGATACCGAGACTGAGCATGGACTGATCACATGACTATCATGTAGTGATCACGTGACTTAATGGTGGTGATCATGCGCTGATCATGTTTGGTGTCATACACTGATCATGTGCCTCTGGAGGTAATAAACAAAGAGCTGAGTAGGCACGAATCAAATAGTCAGCAGGCAATAATCATGGAACTCAGCTGTGAGGAATCATGCTGCTCAGCTGGCAATAATCAAGCAGCTGAGCAGGCAGGAATTACGTAGCACAGCTGGCAATTGTCAAGCAGATGACAGGCAGGAATCGTGCAGCTCAGCTGGCAATGGTCAAGCAGATGAGCAGAAGGTAATCACGCAGCTCAGCAGGCCCTGATCACGTGACTGAGCATGCACTGTTCATGTGGCTGATCATGTACTGATCACGTGACTGATCATGCACTGATCACGTGGCTATCATGCTCTGCTCACGTGGCTGATCATGCAATGATCACGAGCAACCATGTACTGGTCACGTAACGGATCATGCACTGATCACGTAATTGATCCTGCACTGATCACGTGGCTGATCACACATGTATCACGTGACTGATCATGCATTGATCACGTGGCTCTCATGCACTGATCACGTGGCTATCATGCACTGATCACGTGGATATGATGCACTGATCACGTGGCTATCATGCACTGATATCATGCACTGATCACGTGGCTGATCACACACGTATCACATGACTGATCATGCCCTGATCACGTGACTATCATGCACTGATCACGTGGCTGATCATGCAACGATCACGTAGCTACCATGTACTCGTCATGTGACTGATCATGCACTGATCACGTAATTATTCCTGCACTGATCACGTGGCTCATGACGCACTGATCACTTGGCTGATCATGCACTGATCACGTGGCTCATCATGCACTGATCACGTGGATGATCATACACTGATCACGTGACTGATCATGCACTGATCACGTGGCTATCATGCACTGCTCACGTGGCTGATCATGCACTGATCACGTGGCTCATCATGCACTGATCACGTGGATGATCATACACTGATCACGTGACTGATCATGCACTGATCACATGGCTGTCATGCACTGATCAAGTGGCTGATCATACTCTGTCCTGAAAATGATCATGCACTGATCACGTGGCTATCATGCACTGCTGACGCGGCTGATCATGCAATGATCACGTAGCTACCATGTACTGGTCACGTAAGTGATCATGCACTGATCATGTGGCTGATCATGCACTGTTCACGTGAGTGATCATGCACTGATTACGTGACTGATCATGCACTGACCTCGTGGCTATCATGCACGGCTCACGTGGCTGATCATGCAATGATCACCTAACTACAATGTACTGGTCACGTGACTGATCATGCACTGATCACGTAATTGATCATGCACTGATCATGTGGCTGATCATGCACTGATCACGTGGCAGATCATACACTGATCACGTGACTGATCATGCACTGATCACGTGGCTATCATGCACTGATCCCTTGGCTGGTCATACACTGATTACGTGCCTGGTCATTCACAGATTACATGACTGATCATGCACTGAACACGTTACTGATCATGCACTGATCACGTGGCTATCATGCACTACTCACGTGGCTGGTAATGCAATGATCATGTAGCTACCATGTACCGGTAAGGTGACTGATCATACACCCTTCAGGTGACGGATCATGCACTGATCACGTGGCTATCATGCACTGTTCACGTGGCTGATCATACACTCATCACCTGCCTGGTCATGCACAGATCACGTGACAAATCATGAACTGATCACATAGCTATCATGCACTGATCACCTGGCTGATCATGCACTGATCACGTGGCTATCATGCAATGACGACGTGGCTATCATGCACTGCTCACGTGGCTGATCATGCAATGATCACGCAGCTACCATGTACTGGTTTTGATCATGCACTGATCAATTGACTGATCATGCACTGATCACGTGGCTATCATGCACTACTCACGTGGCTGATCATGCAATGATCATGTAGCTACCATGTACCGGTCACGTGACTGATCATACACCCATCAGGTGACTGATCAAGCGCTGATCACGTGGCTATCATGCACTGTTCACGTGGCTGATCATACACTGATCACCTGCCTGGTCATGCACAAATCACGTGACTAATCATGAACTGATCACGTAGCCATCATGTACTGATCTCCTGGCTGATCATGCACTGATCACGTGGCTATCATGCAATGATCATGTGGCTATCATGCACTGATCACGTGACTGATCATGCACTGATACCGAGACTGAGCATGGACTGATCACATGACTATCATGTAGTGATCACGTGACTTAATGGTGGTGATCATGCGCTGATCATGTTTGGTGTCATACACTGATCATGTGCCTCTGGAGGTAATAAACAAAGAGCTGAGTAGGCACGAATCAAATAGTCAGCAGGCAATAATCATGGAACTCAGCTGTGAGGAATCATGCTGCTCAGCTGGCAATAATCAAGCAGCTGAGCAGGCAGGAATTACGTAGCACAGCTGGCAATTGTCAAGCAGATGACAGGCAGGAATCGTGCAGCTCAGCTGGCAATGGTCAAGCAGATGAGCAGAAGGTAATCACGCAGCTCAGCAGGCCCTGATCACGTGACTGAGCATGCACTGTTCATGTGGCTGATCATGTACTGATCACGTGACTGATCATGCACTGATCACGTGGCTATCATGCTCTGCTCACGTGGCTGATCATGCAATGATCACGAGCAACCATGTACTGGTCACGTAACGGATCATGCACTGATCACGTAATTGATCCTGCAAAGTTCACGTGGCTCATCATGCACTGATCACGTGGCTGATCACACATGTATCACGTGACTGATCATGCATTGATCACGTGGCTCTCATGCACTGATCACGTGGCTATCATGCACTGATCACGTGGATATGATGCACTGATCACGTGGCTATCATGCACTGATATCATGCACTGATCACGTGGCTGATCACACACGTATCACATGACTGATCATGCCCTGATCACGTGACTATCATGCACTGATCACGTGGCTATCATGCACTGATCACGTGGCTGATCATGCAACGATCACGTAGCTACCATGTACTCGTCATGTGACTGATCATGCACTGATCACATAATTATTCCTGCACTGATCACGTGGCTCATGACGCACTGATCACTTGGCTGATCATGCACTGATCACGTGGCTCATCATGCACTGATCACGTGGATGATCATACACTGATCACGTGACTGATCATGCACTGATCACGTGGCTAACATGCACTGCTGACGCGGCTGATCATGCAATGATCACGTAGCTACCATGTACTGTTCACGTGAGTGATCATGCACTGATCATGTGGCTGATCATGCACTGTTCACGTGAGTGATCATGCACTGATCACGTGACTGATCATGCACTGACCTCGTGGCTATCATGCACGGCTCACGTGGCTGATCATGCAATGATCACCTAGCTACAATGTACTGGTCACGTGACTGATCATGCACTGATCACGTAATTGATCATGCACTGATCATGTGGCTGATCATGCACTGATCACGTGGCAGATCATACACTGATCACGTGACTGATCATGCACTGATCACGTGGCTATCATGCACTGATCCCTTGGCTGGTCATACACTGATCACGTGCCTGGTCATTCACAGATTACATGACTGATCATGCACTGAACACGTTACTGATCATGCACTGATCACGTGGCTATCATGCACTACTCACGTGGCTGGTAATGCAATGATCATGTAGCTACCATGTACCGGTAAGGTGACTGATCATACACCCTTCAGGTGACGGATCATGCACTGATCACGTGGCTATCATGCACTGTTCACGTGGCTGATCATACACTCATCACCTGCCTGGTCATGCACAGATCACGTGACAAATCATGAACTGATCACATAGCTATCATGCACTGATCACCTGGCTGATCATGCACTGATCACGTGGCTATCATGCAATGACGACGTGGCTATCATGCACTGCTCACGTGGCTGATCATGCAATGATCACGCAGCTACCATGTACTGGTTTTGATCATGCACTGATCAATTGACTGATCATGCACTGATCACGTGGCTATCATGCACTACTCACGTGGCTGATCATGCAATGATCATGTAGCTACCATGTACCGGTCACGTGACTGATCATACACCCATCAGGTGACTGATCAAGCGCTGATCACGTGGCTATCATGCACTGTTCACGTGGCTGATCATACACTGATCACCTGCCTGGTCATGCACAAATCACGTGACTAATCATGAACTGATCACGTAGCCATCAGGTACTGATCTCCTGGCTGATCATGCACTGATCACGTGGCTATCATGCAATGATCATGTGGCTATCATGCACTGATCACGTGACTGATCATGCACTGATACCGAGACTGAGCATGGACTGATCACATGACTATCATGTAGTGATCACGTGACTTAATGGTGGTGATCATGCGCTGATCATGTTTGGTGTCATACACTGATCATGTGCCTCTGGAGGTAATAAACAAAGAGCTGAGTAGGCACGAATCAAATAGTCAGCAGGCAATAATCATGGAACTCAGCTGTGAGGAATCATGCTGCTCAGCTGGCAATAATCAAGCAGCTGAGCAGGCAGGAATTACGTAGCACAGCTGGCAATTGTCAAGCAGATGACAGGCAGGAATCGTGCAGCTCAGCTGGCAATGGTCAAGCAGATGAGCAGAAGGTAATCACGCAGCTCAGCAGGCCCTGATCACGTGACTGAGCATGCACTGTTCATGTGGCTGATCATGTACTGATCACGTGACTGATCATGCACTGATCACGTGGCTATCATGCTCTGCTCACGTGGCTGATCATGCAATGATCACGAGCAACCATGTACTGGTCACGTAACGGATCATGCACTGATCACGTAATTGATCCTGCACAGTTCACGTGGCTCATCATGCACTGATCACGTGGCTGATCACACATGTATCACGTGACTGATCATGCATTGATCACGTGGCTCTCATGCACTGATCACGTGGCTATCATGCACTGATCACGTGGATATGATGCACTGATCACGTGGCTATCATGCACTGATATCATGCACTGATCACGTGGCTGATCACACACGTATCACATGACTGATCATGCCCTGATCACGTGACTATCATGCACTGATCACGTGGCTATCATGCACTGATCACGTGGCTGATCATGCAACGATCACGTAGCTACCATGTACTCGTCATGTGACTGATCATGCACTGATCACGTAATTATTCCTGCACTGATCACGTGGCTCATGACGCACTGATCACTTGGCTGATCATGCACTGATCACGTGGCTCATCATGCACTGATCACGTGGATGATCATACACTGATCACGTGACTGATCATGCACTGATCACGTGGCTATCATGCACTGCTCACGTGGCTGATCATGCAATGATCACGCAGCGATGATGTACTAGTCACATGACTGATCATGTACAGATCACGTGACTAATCTTGAAGTGATCACGTGGCTATCCTGCACTGATCACGTGGATATCATGCACTGATCACGTGGCTTATCACAGACGTATCACGTGACTGATCATGCAATGATCACGTGACTGACCATGCACTGATCACGTGTCTGATAATGCACTGATCATCTGGCTATCATGCACTCATTACCTGGCTATCGTGCACTGATCACGTGGTTGATCATACACTGATCACGAGACTGATCATGCACTGATCACGTCTATATCATGCACTGATCACATGACTGCCCATGCACTGATCACCCGGATGATCATACACTGATCATGTGACAGATCATGCACTAATCACGTGGCTATCATGCACTGCTCACGCGGCTGTTCATGCAATGATCACGTAGCTACCATGTACTGGTCACGTGAGTGATAATGCACTGATCACGTAATTGATCATGCACTGATCAGGTGACTTATCATGCACTGTTCACGTGAGTGATCATGCACTGATCACGTGACTGATCATGCACTGATCTCGTGGCTATCATGCACGGCTCATGTGGCTGATCATGCAATGATCACGTGGCTACCATGTACTGGTCACGTGAGTGATAATGCACTGATCACGTAATTGATCATGCACTGATCATGTGGCTGATCATGCAGTGATCACGTGGCTGATCATCCACTGATCACGTGACTGATCATGCACTGATCACGTGACTGATCATGCACTGATCACGTGGCTATCATGCACTTATCACTTGGCTGGTCATACACTGATCACGTGCCTGGTCATGCACAAATTACATGACTGATCATGCCCTGAACACGTGACTGATCATGCACTGATCACGTGGCTATCATGCACTACTCACGTGGCTGATCATGCAATGATCATGTAGCTACCATGTACCGGTCAGGTGACTGATCATACACCCATCAGGTGACGGATCATGCACTGATCACGTGGCTGATCATACACTGATCACCTGCCTGGTCATGCACACATCACGTGACAAATCATGATCACATAGCTATCATGAACTGATCACCTGGCTGATCATGCACTGATCACGTGGCTGATCATGCACTGATACCGTGACTAAGCATGGACTGATCACATAACTATCATGTAGTGATCACGTGACTTAATGGCTCTGATCATGTGACTGATCATGCGCTGCTCATGTTTGCTATCATACACTGATCATGTGCCTCTGGAGGCAATAAACAAAGAGCTGAGTAGGCACGAATCAAACACTCAGCAGGCAATAATCATGGAACTCAGCTGTGAGGAATCATGCTGCTCAGCTGGCAATAATCAAGCAGCTGAGCAGGCAGGAATTACGCAGCACAGCTGGCAATTGTCAAGCAGATGACAGGCAGGAATCATGCAGCTCAGCTGGCAATTGTCAAGCAGATGAGCAGACAGTAATCACGCAGCTCAGCAGGCCCTGATCACGTGACTGAGCATGCACTGTTCACCTGGCTGATCATACACTGATCACGTGATTGCTCATACACTGATCACTTGGATATCATGCACTGATCACGTGGCTGATCATACACTGTTCACGTGTCTGACCATGCACTGATCACGTGGCTGATCATACACTGCTCACGTAACTGATCATGCACTGATCGCGTAATTGATCATGCACTGATCACGTGGCTGATCATGCAATTATCACGTGACTGACCATGCACTGATCACGTGACTGATCATCCACTGATCAGTTGGCTATCATGCACTGATTACTTGGCTGATCATACACTGATCACGTGACTGATAATGCACTGATCATCTGGCTATCATGCACTCATTAACTGGCTATCGTGCACTGATCACGTGGTTGATCATACACTGATCACGAGATTGATCATGCACTGATCACGTCTATATCATGCACTGATCACATGACTGCCCATGCACTGATCACGTGGATGATCATACAGTGATCATGTGACAGATCATGCAGTGATCACATGGCTATCATGCACTGATCAAGTGGCTGATCATACTCTGTCCCGAAAATGATCATGCACTGATCACGTGGCTATCATGCACTGCTGACGCGGCTGATCATGCAATGATCACGTAGCTACCATGTACTGGTCACGTGAGTGATCATGCACTGATCATGTGGCTGATCATGCACTGTTCACGTGAGTGATCATGCACTGATCACGTGACTGATCATGCACTGACCTCGTGGCTATCATGCACGGCTCACGTGGCTGATCATGCAATGATCACCTAGCTACAATGTACTGGTCACGTGACTGATCATGCACTGATCACGTAATTGATCATGCACTGATCATGTGGCTGATCATGCACTGATCACGTGGCAGATCATACACTGATCACGTGACTGATCATGCACTGATCACGTGGCTATCATGCACTGATCCCTTGGCTGGTCATACACTGATCACGTGCCTGGTCATTCACAGATTACATGACTGATCATGCACTGAACACGTTACTGATCATGCACTGATCACGTGGCTATCATGCACTACTCACGTGGCTGGTAATGCAATGATCATGTAGCTACCATGTACCGGTAAGGTGACTGATCATACACCCTTCAGGTGACGGATCATGCACTGATCACGTGGCTATCATGCACTGTTCACGTGGCTGATCATACACTCATCACCTGCCTGGTCATGCACAGATCACGTGACAAATCATGAACTGATCACATAGCTATCATGCACTGATCACCTGGCTGATCATGCACTGATCACGTGGCTATCATGCAATGACGACGTGGCTATCATGCACTGCTCACGTGGCTGATCATGCAATGATCACGCAGCTACCATGTACTGGTTTTGATCATGCACTGATCAATTGACTGATCATGCACTGATCACGTGGCTATCATGCACTACTCACGTGGCTGATCATGCAATGATCATGTAGCTACCATGTACCGGTCACGTGACTGATCATACACCCATCAGGTGACTGATCAAGCGCTGATCACGTGGCTATCATGCACTGTTCACATGGCTGATCATACACTGATCACCTGCATGGTCATGCACAAATCACGTGACTAATCATGAACTGATCACGTAGCCATCAGGTACTGATCTCCTGGCTGATCATGCACTGATCACGTGGCTATCATGCAATGATCATGTGGCTATCATGCACTGATCACGTGACTGATCATGCACTGATACCGAGACTGAGCATGGACTGATCACATGACTATCATGTAGTGATCACGTGACTTAATGGTGGTGATCATGCGCTGATCATGTTTGGTGTCATACACTGATCATGTGCCTCTGGAGGTAATAAACAAAGAGCTGAGTAGGCACGAATCAAATAGTCAGCAGGCAATAATCATGGAACTCAGCTGTGAGGAATCATGCTGCTCAGCTGGCAATAATCAAGCAGCTGAGCAGGCAGGAATTACGTAGCACAGCTGGCAATTGTCAAGCAGATGACAGGCAGGAATCGTGCAGCTCAGCTGGCAATGGTCAAGCAGATGAGCAGAAGGTAATCACGCAGCTCAGCAGGCCCTGATCACGTGACTGAGCATGCACTGTTCATGTGGCTGATCATGTACTGATCACGTGACTGATCATGCACTGATCACGTGGCTATCATGCTCTGCTCACGTGGCTGATCATGCAATGATCACGAGCAACCATGTACTGGTCACGTAACGGATCATGCACTGATCACGTAATTGATCCTGCAAAGTTCACGTGGCTCATCATGCACTGATCACGTGGCTGATCACACATGTATCACGTGACTGATCATGCATTGATCACGTGGCTCTCATGCACTGATCACGTGGCTATCATGCACTGATCACGTGGATATGATGCACTGATCACGTGGCTATCATGCACTGATATCATGCACTGATCACGTGGCTGATCACACACGTATCACATGACTGATCATGCCCTGATCACGTGACTATCATGCACTGATCACGTGGCTATCATGCACTGATCACGTGGCTGATCATGCAACGATCACGTAGCTACCATGTACTCGTCATGTGACTGATCATGCACTGATCACGTAATTATTCCTGCACTGATCACGTGGCTCATGACGCACTGATCACTTGGCTGATCATGCACTGATCACGTGGCTCATCATGCACTGATCACGTGGATGATCATACACTGATCACGTGACTGATCATGCACTGATCACGTGGCTATCATGCACTGCTCACGTGGCTGATCATGCAATGATCACGCAGCGATGATGTACTAGTCACATGACTGATCATGTACAGATCACGTGACTAATCTTGAAGTGATCACGTGGCTATCCTGCACTGATCACGTGGATATCATGCACTGATCACGTGGCTTATCACAGACGTATCACGTGACTGATCATGCAATGATCACGTGACTGACCATGCACTGATCACGTGACTGATCATCCACTGAACATTTGGCTATTATGCACTGATTACTTGGCTGATCATACACTGATCACGTGACTGATAATGCACTGATCATCTGGCTATCATGCACTCATTACCTGGCTATCGTGCACTGATCACGTGGTTGATCATACACTGATCACGAGAGAGATCATGCACTGAGCACGTCTATATTATGCACTGATCACAAGACTCCCCATGCACTGATCACGTGGATGATCATACACTGATCATGTGACAGATCATGCAGTGATCACGTGGCTATCATGCACTGATCAAGTGGCTGATCATACTCTGCTCCCGAAACTGATCATGCACTGATCACGTGGCTATCATGCACTGCTCACGTGGCTGATCATGCAATGATCACGTAGCTACCATGTACTGGTCATGTGAGTGATCATGCACCTATCACGTAATTGATCATGCACTGATCAGGTGACTTATCATGCACTGTTCACGTGACTTATCAGGCACTGATCACGTGACTGATCATGCACTGAACTCGTGGCTACCATGCACGGCTCACGTGGCTGATCATGCAATGATCACGTAGCTCCCATATACTGGTCACGTGAGTGATCATGCACTGATCACTTAATTGATCATGCACTGATCATGTGGCTGATCATGCACTGATCACGTGGCTGATCATGCACTGATCACGTGACTGATCAAGCACTGATCACGTGACTCATCATGCACTGATCACGAGGCTATCATGCAGTGATCACTTGGATGGTCATACAATGATCACGTGCCTGGTCATGCACTGATCACGTGGCTGATCATGCACTGATCACGTGACTGATCATGCACTGATCACGTGGCTGATCATGCACTGATCACGTGGCTATCATGCACTGCTCACGTGGCTGATCATGCAATGATCTCGCAGCTACAGTGTACTGGTCACATGCCTGATCATGCACTGATCACGTGACTGATCATGCACTGATCACTTGGCTATCATGCACTACTCATGTGGCTGATCGTGCAATGATAATGTAGCTACCATGTACCGGTCACGTGACTGACCATACACCCATCAGGTGACTGATCACGCACTGATCACGTGGCTATCATGCACTGATCACGAGACTGATTACGCACTGCTCACGTGGCTGATCATGCAATGATCACGCAGCTACCATGTACTGGTCTCATGACTGATCATGCACTGATCATGTAATTGATCCTGCACTGATCACCTGGCTGTTCATGCAATGATCATGTAGCAACCATGTACTGGTCACGTGACTGATCGTGCACTGATCACATAATTGATCCTGCACTGATCACGTGGCTCATCATGCACTGATCACGTGACTGTTCACGCACTGATCACGTGGCTGATCATGCACTGATCACGTGACTATAATGCACTGATCACGTGGCGGATCATACACTATTCACGTGCCTGGTCATGCACAGATCACGTGACTAATCATGAACTGATCAGGTGGCTATAATTCACTGATCACGTGGATATCATGCACTGATTACGTGCCTGTCATGCACAGAACACGTGACTAATCATGAACTGATCACGTAGGTATCATGCACTGATCACGTGGCTGATCATACACTGTTCACGTGTCTGATCATGCACTGATCACGTGGCTGATCATACACTGCTCATGTAGCTGATCATGCACTTATCACGTGTGTTTCATGCGGTGCTCACGTGGGTAATCCTGCAATGATCAAGTTGCTAACATGCACTGGTCACGTGACTGATCATGCAATGGTAACGTAATTGATCATGCACTGATCACGTGGCTATCATGCACTGATCACATGGCTGATCATACACTGATCACGTGCCTGGTCATGCAGAGATCACGTGACTACTCATGAAGTGATCACATGGCTATCATGCACTCATCACGTGGATATTATGCACTGATAATGTGGCTGATCACACACGTATCACGTGACTGATCATGCACTGATCACGTGGTTGATCATACACTGATCACGAGACTGATCATGCACTGATCACGTCTATATCATGCACTGATCACATGACTGCCCATGCATTGGTCACGTGGATGATCATACACTGATCACGTGACTGATCATGCAATGATCATGTTTGCTATCATACACTGATCATGTGCCTCTGGAGGCAATGAACAAAGAGCTGAGTAGGCAGGAATCAGTCAGCAGGCAATAATCATGGAACTCAGCTCTGAGAAATCATGCTGCTCAGGTGGCAATAATCAAGCAGCTGAGCAGGGAGGAATTACGCAGCACAGGTGGCAATTGTCAAGGAGATGGCAGGCAGGAATCACGCAGCTCAGCAGGCCCTGAACACGTGACTGAGCATGCACTGTTCACGTGTCTGATCATACACTGATCACGTGATTGATCATGCACTGATTACTTGAATATCATGCACTGATCGCGTGGCTCATCATACCCTGTTCACGTGCCTGACCATGCACTGATCACGTGGATGATCATACACTGCTCACGTAACTGATCATGCACTTATCACATGGCTGAACATGCACTGTTCACGTGGCTGATCACACACCTGTCACGTGACTGATCATGCACTGATCACGTGGCGCTCATGCACTGATCACGTGGCTATTCATACTCTGCTCACGTAACTAAACATGCACACATCACGTGGCTATCATGCACTGTTCACCTGGATGATAATGCACTGATCACGTGGCTATGATCAGGTGGCTATCATGCAATGATGACGTGGCTATCATGCACTGATCACGTGGTTGATCACACACCTATCATGTGACTGATCATGTACTGATCACGTGGCTATCATGCACTGATCACGTGGCTAATCATGCAATGATCACGTAGCTACCATGTACTGGTCACTTGACTGATCATGCACTGATCACATGGCTATCATGCACTGATCACGTGGCTGATCATGCAATATTCACGTAGCTTCCATGTACTGGTCACGTGACTGATCATGCACTGATCACCTAATTGATTATGCACTGATCACGTGACTGATCACACCCGTATCACGTGACTGATCATGCACTGATCACGTGGCTATCATGCATTGATCACATGGATATCATGCACTGATCACGTGGCTCTCATGCACTGCTCACGTGGCTTATCATGCAATGATCATGCATCTACCATGTACTGGACACATGACTGATCATGCACCGTTCACGTAATTGATCATGCACTGATCACGTGGCTATCATGCACTGATCACGTGGATGATCATACAGTGATCATGTGACAGATCATGCAGTGATCACGTGAATGATCATGCACTGATCACGTGGCTATCATGCACTCATCAAGTGGCTGATCATACTCTGTCCCGAAACTGCTCATGCACTGATCACGTCGCTATCATGCACTGCTGACGTTGTTGATCATGCAATGATCACGTAGCTACCATGTACTGGTCACATGAGTGATCATGCACTGATCACGTAATTGATCATGCACTGATCAGGTGACTTACCATGCACTGTTCACGTGACTGATCATGCACTGATCACGTGACTGATCATGCACTGATCTCGTGGCTATCATGCACGGCTAACGTGGCTGATCATACAATGATCACGTGGCTACCATGTTCTGGTCACGTGACTGATCATGCAGTTCACTTAATTGATCATGCACTGATCACTTTCCTGGTCACACACTGATCACGTGCCTGGTCATGCACAGATTATGAGACTGATCATGCACTGATCACGTGACTGACCATGCACTGATCACGTGGCTGATCATACACTGCTCACGTAACTGATCATGCACTGATCACGTAATTGATCATGCACTGATCACGTGGCTGATCATGCAATGATCACGTGACTGACCATGCACTGATCACATGACTGATCATCCACTGATCAGTTGGCTATCATGCACTGATTACTTGGCTGATCATACACTGATCACGTGACTGATCATGCACTGATCACGTGGCTATCATGCACTACTCACGTGGCTGATAATGCAATGATCATGTAGCTACCATGTACCAGTAAGTTGACTGATCATACACCCATCAGGTGACGGATCATGCACTGTTCACGTGGCTGATCATACACTCATCACCTGCCTGGTCATGCACAGATCACGTGACAAATCATGAACTGATCACATAGCTATCATGCACTGATCACCTGGCTGATAATGCACTGATCACGTGGCTATCATGCAATGATGACGTGGCTATCATGCACTGCTAACGTGGCTGATCATGCAATCATCAAGCAGCTACCATGTACTGGTCACATGACTGATCATGCACTGAACACGTGACTGATCATGCACTGTTCACGTGGCTATCATACACTACTTACGTGGCTGTTCATGCAATGATCATGTAGCTACCATGTACCGGTCACGTGACTGATCATACACCCATCAGGTGACTGATGAAGCGCTGATCACGTGGCTATCATGCACAGTTCACGTGGCTGATCATACACCTATCACGTGACTGATCATGCACTGATCACGTGGCTATCATGCACTGCTCACGTGGCTGATCATGGAATGATCACGCAGCTACCATGTACTGGTCACATGACTGATCATGCACTGATCACGTAATTGATCATGCACTGATCACCTGGCTTATCATGCATTGATCATGTGACTGATCATGTGCTGATCATGTTTGGTGTCACACACTGATCATGTGCCTCTGGAGGCAAAGAACATAGAGCTGAGTAGGCAGGAAACAGTCAGCAGGCTATAATCATGGAACTCAGCTCTGAGAAATCATGCTGCTCAGCTAGAAATAATCAAATAGATGAGCAGGAAGGAATTACTCAGCACAGGTGGCAATTGTCAAGGAGATGGCAGGCAGGAATCGTGCAGCTCAGCTGGCAATTGTCAAGCAGATGAGCAGACAGTAATCACGCAGCTCAGCAGGCCCTGATCACGTGACTGAGCATGCACTGTTCACATGGCTGATCACACACCTATCACGTGACTGATCATGCACTGATCACGTGGCTCTCATGCACTCATCACGTGATTGCGCATGCACTGATCACGTAATAGTATGCACTGATCACGTGGCTATCATGCACTGATGACGTGGCTGATCATGCACTGATCATATGACTGATCATGCACTGATCACGTAGCTATCTTGCACTGATCACTTGGCTGATCATACACTCATCTCGGGACTGATCGTGCACTGATCAAGGTGCTATCATGCATTGATTACATGACTCCACATGCACTGATCACGTGGATGATCATGCACTGATCACGTAATTGATCATGCACTGATCATGTGGCTGATCATGCACTGCTCACGTGTCTGGTCATGCAATTGTCAGGTAGCTACCATATAATGGTCACGTGATTCATCATGCACAGATCACGTAAATGATCATGCACTGTTCACGTGACTGATCATATACTGATCATATGCCTGGTCATGCACTGATCACGTGGCTGATCATGCACTGATCACGTGACTGATCATGCACTGATCACGTGGCTGAACATGCACTCATCACGTGGCTATAACGCACTGCTCACGTAGCTGATCATGCAATGATCACGTAGCTACCATGTACTGGTCACATGACTGATCATGAACTGATTTCGTGACTGATAATGCACTGATCACGTGGCTATCATGCACTACCCACGTGGCTGATCATGCAGTGATCATGTAGCTACCATGTACCGGTCACGTGACTGATCATACACCCATCAGATGACTGACCATGCACTGATCACGTGGCTATCATGCACTGTTCACGTGGCTGAACATACACAGATCACCTGCCTGGTCATGCACAGATCACGTGACTAATAATGAAGTGATCACGTGGCTATCATGCACTGTTCACCTGGCTGATAATGCACTGATCACGTGGATATCATGCACTGATCACGTGGCTGATCACACACGTATCACGTGACTGATCATGCACTGATCACGTGGCTATCATGCACTGATCACGTGGCTATCATGCACTGATCACGTGGCTAATCATGCAATGATCACGTAGCTACCATGTACTGGTCACTTGACTGATCATGCACTGATCACATGGCTATCATGCACTGATCACGTGGCTGATCATGCAATATTCACGTAGCTTCCATGTACTGGTCACGTGACTGATCATGCACTGATCACGTAATTGTTTATGCACTGATCACGTGGCTGATTGTGCACTGATCACGTGGCTATCATGCACTGATCACCTGGCTCTCATGCACTGCTCACGTGGCTTATCATGCAATGATCACGCAGCTACCATGTACTGGACACATGACTGATCATGCACCGTTCACGTAAATGATCATGCACTGATCACGTGGCTATCATGCACTGATCACGTGGATATCATGCACTGATCACGTGGCTCTCATTCACTGCTCACGTGGCTTATCATGCAATGATCACGAAGCTACCATGTACTGGACACATGACTGATCATGCACCGTTCACGTAATTGATCATGCACTGATCATGTGGCTATCATGCACTGATCACGTGGCTGATCATGCACTGATCACTTGACTGATCATGCACTGATCACGTGGCTATCATGCACTGTTCACGTGGCTGATCATACACTGATCACCTGCCTGGTCATGCACAGATCCCGTGACTAATCATGAACTGATCACGTAGCTATCATGCACTGATCACCTGGCTGATCATGCACTGATCACGTGGCTATCATGCAATGATCACGTGGCTATCATGCACTGATCACGTGGCTGATCATGCACTGATACCGTGACTGAGCATGGACTGATCACATGACTATCATGTAGTGATCACGTGACTTAATGGCGCTGATCATGTGACTGATCATGCACTGATCATGTTTGCTATCATACACTGATCATGTGCCTCTGGAAGCAATAAACAGAGCTGAGTAGGCACGAATCAAACAGTCAGCAGGCAATAATCATGGAACTCATCTGTGAGGAATCATGCTGCTCAGCTGGCAATAATCAAGCAGCTGAGCAGGCAGGAATTACCCAGCACAGCTGGAAATTGTCAAGCAGATGACAGGCAGGAATCACGCAGCTCAGCTGGCTATTGTCAAGCAGATGAGCAGACAGTAATCACGCAGCTCATCAGGCCCTGATCACGTGACTGAGCATGCACTTTTCACGTGGCTGATCATACACTGATCATGTGATTGATCATACACTGATCACTTGGATATCATGCACTGATCACATGGCTGATCATTCACTGCTCACGTGACTGATCATGCACTGATCACGTGGCTCTCATGCACTGATCATCTGATTGCGAATGCACTGATCATGTAATTATATGCACTGATCACGTGGCTATCCTGCACTGATGACGTGGCTGATCATGCACTGTTCACGTGGATGATCATACACTGATCACCTGCCTGGTCATGCACAGATCACGTGACTAATCATCAACTGATCATGTAGCTATCATGCACTGATCACCTGGCTGATCATGCACTGATCACGTGGCCATCATGCAATGATCACGTGGCTATCATGCACTGATCACGTGGCTGATCATGAACTGATACCGTGACTGAGCATGGACTGATCACATGACTATCATGTAGTGATCACGTGACTTAATGGCGCTGATCATGTGACTGATCATGCGCTGATCATGTTTGCTATCATACACTGATCATGTGCCTCTGGAGGCAATAAACAAAGAGCTGAGTAGGCACGAATCAAACAGTCAGCAGGCAATAATCATGGAACTCAGCTGTGAGGAATCATGCTGCTCAGCTGGCAATAATCAAGCAGCTGAGCAGGCAGGAATTACGCAGCACAGCTGGCAATTGTCAAGCAGATGACAGGCAGGAATCTTGCAGCTCAGCTGGCAATTGTCAAGCTGATGAGCAGACAGTAATCACGCAGCTCAGCAGGCCCTGATCACGTGACTTAGCATGCACTGTTCACGTGGCTGATCATACACTGATCACGTAATTGATCATGCACTGATCATGTGGCTGATCATGCACTGATCATGTGACTGATCATGCACTGATCACGTGACTGATCATGCACTGATCAGTTGGCTATCATGCACTGATTACTTGGCTGATCATACATTGATCACGTGACTGATCATGCACCGATAATCTGGCTATCATGCACTCATGACCTGGCTATCGTGCACTGATCACGTGGTTGATCATACACTGATCACCAGTCTGATCATGCACTGATCAAGTGTATATCATGCACTGATCACATGACTGGCCATGCACTGATCACGTGGATGATCATACAGTGATCATGTGACAGATCATGCAGTGATAACGTGTATGATCATGCACTGATCACGTGGCTATCATGCACTGATCAAGTGGCTGATCATACTCTGTCCCGAAACTGCTCAGGCACTGATCAGGTGGCTATCATGCACTGCTGACGTTGCTGATCATGCAATGATCACGTAGTTACCATGTACTGGTCACATGAGTGATCATGCACTGATCACGTAATTGATCATGCACTGATCAGGTGACTTACCATGCACTGTTCACGTGACTGATCATGCACTGATCACGTGACTGATCATGCACTGATCTCGTGGCTATCCTGCACGGCTCACGTGGCTGATCATACAATGATCACGTGGCTACCATGTTCTGGTCACATGACTGATCATGCACAGTTCACTTAATTGATCATGCACTGATCATGTGGCTGAACATGCACTGATCACGTGGCTGATCATACACTGATCACGTGACTGATCATGCACTGATCACGTGACTGATCATGCACTGATCACATGGCTATCATGCACTGATCACTTTCCTGGTCACACACTGATCACGTGCCTGGTCATGCACAGATTACGTGACTGATCATGCACTGATCACGTGACTGATCATGCACTGATCACGTGGCTATCATGCACTACTCACGTGGCTGATCATGCAATGATCATGTAGCTAGCATGTACCGGTCACATGACTGATCATACACCCATCAGGTGAATGATCATGCACTGATCACGTGGCTATCATGCACTGTTCACGTGGCTGATCATACACTGATCACCTGCCTGGTCAAGCACAGATCACGTGACTAATCATGAACTGATCACGTAGCTATCATGCACTGATCACCTGGCTGATCATGCACTCATCACGTGGCTATCATGCAATGATCACGTGGCTATCATGCACCGGTCACGTGGCTGATCATTCACTGATACCGTGACTGAGCATGGACTGATCACATGACTATCATGTAGTGATCACGTGACTTATGGCGCTGATCATGTGACTGATCATGCGCAGTTCATGTTTGCTATCATACACTGATCATGTGCCTCTGGAGGCAATAAACAAAGAGCTGAGTAGGCACGAATCAAACACTCAGCAGGCAATAATCATGGAACTCAGCTGTGAGGAATCATGCTGTTCAGCTGGCAATAATCAAGCAGCTGAGCAGGCAGGAATTACGCAGCACAGCTGGCAATTGTCAAGCAGAAGACAGGCAGGAATCATGCAGCTCAGCTGGCAATTGTTAAGCAGATGAGCAGACAGTAATCACGCAGCTCAGCAGGCCTGATCACGTGACTGAGCATGCACTGTTCACGTGGCTGATCATACACTGATCACGTGATTGACCATGCACTGATCACCAGGATATCATGCACTGATCACGTGGCTATCATGCACTGATCACGTGGATGAACATGCACTGTTCACATGGCTGGTCACACACCTGTCACGTGACTGATCATGCACTGATCACGTTTCACTCATGCACTGATCACGTGGCTGATCATCTCTGCTCACATAACTGATCATGCACACATCACGTGACTATCTTGCACTGCTCACGTGGCTGGTCATGCAATGATCACGTAGCTACCATATACTGGCCACGTGACTGATCATGTACTGATCACGTGACTGGTCATGCACTGATCAGGTGGCTATCATGCACTGCTGACGTTGCTGATCATGCAATGATCACGTAGCTACCATGTACTGGTCACATGAGTGATCATGCACTGATCACGTAATTGATCATGCACTAATCAGGTGACTTACCATACACTGTTCACGTGACTGATCATGCACTGATCTCGTGGCTATCCTGCACGGCTCACGTGGCTGATCATACAATGATCACGTGCCTACCATGTTCTGGTCACATGACTGATCATGCACAGTTCACTTAATTGATCATGTACTGATCATGTGGCTGAACATGCACTGATCACGTGGCTGATCATACACTGATCATGTGACTGATAATGCACTAATCACGTGACTGATCATGCACTGATCACATGGCTATCATGCACTGATCACTTTCCTGGTCACACACTGATCACGTGCCTGGTCATGCACAGATTACGTGACTGATCATGCACTGATCACGTGACTGATCATGCACTGATCACGTGGCTATCATGCACTACTCACGTGGCTGATCATGCAATGATCATGTAGCTAGCATGTACCGGTCACATGACTGATCATATACCCATCAGGTGAATGATCATGCACTGATCACGTGGCTATCATGCACTGTTCACGTGGCTGATCATACACTGATCACCTGCCTGGTCAAGCACAGATCACGTGACTAATCATGAACTGATCACGTAGCTATCATGCACTGATCACCTGGCTGATCATGCACTGATCACGTGGCTATCATGCAATGATCACGTGGCTATCATGCACCGGTCACGTGGCTTATCATTCACTGATACCGTGACTGAGCATGGACTGATCACATGACTATCATGAAGTGATCACGTGACTTAATGGCACTGATCATGTGACTGATCATGCGCTGATCATGTTTGCTATCATACACTGATCATGTGCCTCTGGAGGCAATAAACAAAGAGCTGAGTAGGCACGAATCAAACACTCAGCAGGCAATAATCGTGGAACTCAGCTGTGAGGAATCATGCTGCTCAGCTGGCAATAATCAAGCAGCTGAGCAGGCAGGAATTACGCAGCACAGATGGCAATTGTCAAGCAGATGACAGGCAGGAATCGTGCAGCTCAGCTGGCAATTGTCAAGCAGATGAGCAGACAGTAATCACGCAGCTCAGGAGGCCCTGATCACGTGACTGAGCATGCACTATTCATGTGGCTGATCATGTACTGATCACGTGACTGATCATGCACTGATCACGTGGCTATCATGCACTGCTCACGTGGCTGATCATGCAATGATCACGTAGCTACCATATACTGGCCACGTGACTGATCATGCACAGATCACGTAAATGATCATGCACTCTTCACGTGACTGATCATGTACTGATCACGTGACTGGTCATGCACTGATCACGTGGCTATCATGCCCTGCTCACGTGGCTGATCATGCAATGATCACGTAGAAACCATGTACTGGTCACGTGACTGATCATGCACTGATTACGTAATTGATCATGCACTGATCACCTGGCTTATCATGCATTGATCATGTGACTGATCATGCGCTGATCATGTTTGCTATCATACACTGATCATGTGCCTCTGGAGGCAATAAACAAAGAGCTGAGTAGGCAGGAATCAGTCAGCAGGCAATAATCATTGAACTCAGCTCTGAGAAATCATGCTGCTCAGCTGGAAATAATCAAGCAGCTCAGCAGGCAGGAATTACGCGGCACAGGTGGCAATTGTCAAGGAGATGACAGGCAGGTATCGTGCAGCTCAGCTGGCAATTGTCAAGCAGATGAGCAGACAGTAATCGCGCAGCTCAGCAGGCCCTGATCACGTGACTGAGCATGCACTGTTCACGTGGCTGATCACACACCTATCACGTGACTGATCATGCACTGATCACGTGGCTCTCATGCACTGATGAAGTGGCTGATCATGCACTGATCATGTAATTGTATGCACTGCTCACGTGGCTATCATGGACTGATGACATGGCTGATCATGCACTGATCACGTAGCTATCTTGCACTGATCACTTGGCTGATCATACACTCATTACTGGACTGATCATGCACTGATCACAGCGCTATCATGCATTGATTACATGACTCCACATGCACTGATCACGTGGATGATCATACACTGATCACGTGACTGATCATGCACTGATCACGTGACTGACCATGCACTGATCACGTGATTGATCATGCTCTGATGAGTTGGCAATCATGCAATGATTACTTGGCTGATCATACACTGGTCACGTGACTGATCATATACTGATCATCTGGCTATCATGCACTCATTACCTGGCTATCGTGCACTGATCACGTGGTTGATCATAAACTGATCACGAGACTGATCATGCACTGATCACTTCTATATCATGCACTGATCACATGACTGCCCATGCACTGATCACGTGGATGATCATACACTGATCTTGTGACAGATCATGCAGTGATCACGTGGCTATCATGCACTGATCAAGCGGCTGATCATACTCTGCTCCTGAAACTGATCATGCACTGATCACTTGGCTGATCATGCAATGATCACGTAGCTACCATGAACTAGTCACGTGAGTGATCATGCACTGATCACGTAATTGATCATGCACTGATCAGGTGACCTATCATGCACTGATCACTTTACTGATCATGCACTGATCACGTGACTGATCATGCACTGATCACGTGGCTATCATGCACTGATCACTTGGCTGGTCATACACTGATCACATGCGTGGTCATGCACAGTTTACGTGACTAATCATGAACTGATCACGTAGCTATCATGCACTGATCACCTGGCTGATCATGCACTGATCACGTGACTGATCATGCACTGATCACGTGGCTATCATGCACTGATCCCTTGGCTGGTCATACACTGATCACATGACTGATCATGCACTGTTCACGTGACTGATCATGCACTGATCACGTGGCTATCATGCACTGATCCCTTGGCTGGTCATACACTGATCACATGACTGATCATGCACTGTTCACGTGACTGATCATGTACTGATCACGTGACTGATCATGCAATGATCACGTGACTGACCATGCACTGATCACTTGACTGATCATCCACTGATTACTTGGCTGATCATACACTGATCACGTGACTGATAATGCACTGATCATCTGGCTATCATGCACTCATTACCTGGCTATCGTGCACTGATCACGTGGTTGATCATACACTGATCACGAGACTGATCATGCATTGATCACGTCTATGTCGTGCACTGATCACATGACTGCCCATGCACTGATCACCCGGATGATCATACAGTGATCATGTGACAAATCATGCAGTGATCACGTGGCTATCATGCACTGCTCACGTGGCTGTTCATGCAGTGATCACGTAGCTACCATGTACTGGTCACGTGAGTGATCATGCACTGATCACGTAATTGATCATGCACTGATCAGGTGACTTATCATGCACTGTTCACATGAGTGATCATGCACTGATCACGTGACTGATCATGCACTGATCTCGTGGCTATCATGCACTGATCACGTGGCTGAACATGCACTGTTCACATGGCTGATCACACACCTGTCACGTGACATATCATGCACTGATCACGTGGCACTCATGCAGTGATCACGAGGCTGATCATACTCTGCTCACGTAACTCATCATGCACACATCACGTGGCTATCATGCACTGCTCACGTGGTTCGTCATGGAATGATCACTAAGCTACCATATACTGGTCACGTGACTGATCATGCACAGATCACGTAAATGATCATGCACTGTTCACGTGACTGATCATGTACTGATCACGTGACTGATAATGCACTGATCACGTGGCTATCATGCTCTGCTCACGTGGCTGATCATGCAACGATCACGTAGCAACCATGTACTGGTCTCGTGAGTGATCATGCACTGATCACGTAATTGATCCTGCACTGATCACGTTGCTCATCACGCACTGATCCGGTGGCTGATCACACACGTATCATGTGACTGATCATGTACAGATCAAGTGACTAATCATGAAGTGATCACGTGGCTATCCTGCACTGATCACGTGGATATCATGCAGTGATCACGTGGCTGATCACACACGTATCACGTGACTGATCACGCACTGATCACGTGGCTATCATGCACAGATCACGTGGCTGATCATGCAATGATCACGTAGCTACCATGCACTGGTCACGTGACCGATCATGCACTGATCACGTGGCTATCATGCACTGCTCACGTGGCTGATCATGGAATGATCACGCAGCTACCATGTACTGGTCTCATGACTGATCATGCACTGATCACGTAATTGATCATGCACTGATCACCTGGCTTATCATGCATTGATCATGTGACTGATCATGTGCTGATCATGTTTGGTGTCACACACTGATCATGTGCCTCTGGAGGCAAAGAACATAGAGCTGAGTAGGCAGGAAACAGTCAGCAGGCTATAATCATGGAACTCAGCTCTGAGAAATCATGCTGCTCAGCTGGAAATAATCAAATAGATGAGCAGGCAGGAATTACTCAGCACAGGTGGCAATTGTCAAGGAGATGACAGGCAGGAATCGTGCAGCTCAGCTGGCAATTGTCAAGCAGATGAGCAGACAGTAATCACGCAGCTCAGCAGGCCCTGATCACGTGACTCAGCATGCACTGTTCACATGGCTGATCACACACCTATCACGTGACTGATCATGCACTGATCCCGTGGCCCTCATGCACTGATCACGTGATTGCGCATGCACTGATCACGTAATAGTATGCACTGATCACGTGGCTATCATGCACTGATGACGTGGCTGATCATGCACTTATCATATGACTGATCATGCACTGATCACGTAGCTATCTTGCACTGATCATTTGGCTGATCATGCACTCATCACGGGACTGATCGTGCACTGATCAAGGTGCTATCATGCATTGATTACATGACACCACATGCACTGATCACGTGGATGATCATGCACTGATCACGTGACTGATCATGCACTTATCAAGTGGCCCTCATGCACTGATCACGTGGCTGATCATGTATTGATCATGTAGCTACCATGTACCGGTCACGTGACCGATCATACACCCATCAGGTGACTGATCATGCACTGATCACGTTGCTATCATGCACTGTTCACGTGGCTGATCATACACTGATCACCTGCCTCGTCATGCACAGATCAGGTGACTAATCATGAACTGATTATGTAGCTATCATGTACTGATCACCTGGCTGATCATGCACTGATCACGTGGTTATCATGCAAGGCTCACGTGGCTACCATTCACTGATCACGTGGCTGATCATGCACTGATACCGTGACTGAGCATGGACTGATCACATGACTATCATGTAGTGATCACGTGACTTAATGGCGCTGATCATGTGACTGATCATGCGCTGATCATGTTTGCTATCATACACTGATCATGTGCCTCTGGAGGCAATAAACAAAGAGCTGAGTAGGCACGAATCAAACAGTCAGCAGGCAATAATCATGGAACTCAGCTGTGAGGAATCATGCTGCTCAGCTGGCAATAATCAAGCAGCTGAGCAGGCAGGAATTACGCAGCACAGCTGGCAATTGTCAAGCAGATGACAGGCAGGAATCATGCAGCTCAGCTGGCAATTGTCAAGCAGATGAGCAGACAGTAATCACGCAGCTCAGCAGGCCCTGATCACGTGACTGAGCATGCACTGTTCACCTGGCTGATCATACACTGATCACGTGATGGCTCATACACTGATCACTTGGATATCATGCACTGATCACGTGGCTGATCATACACTGTTCACGTGTCTGACCATGCACTGATCACGTGGCTGATCATACACTGCTCACGTAACTGATCATGCACTGATCGCGTAATTGATCATGCACTGATCACGTGGCTGACCATGCAATGATCACGTGACTGACCATGCACTGATCACGTGACTGATCATCCACTGATCAGTTGGCTATCATGCACTGATTACTTGGCTGATCATACACTGATCACGTGACTGATAATGCACTGATCATCTGGCTATCATGCACTCATTACCTGGCTATCGTGCACTGATCACGTGGTTGATCATACACTGATCACGAGACTGATCATGCACTGATCACATGACTGCCAATGCACTGATAACGTGGATGATCATACAGTGATCATGTGACAGATCATGCAGTGATCACATGGCTATCATGCACTGATCAAGTGGCTGATCATACTCTGTCCCGAAAATGATCATGCACTGATCACGTGGCTATCATGCACTGTTGACGTGGCTGATCATGCAATGATCACGTAGCTACCATGTACTGTTCACGTGAGTGATCATGCACTGATCACGTAATTGATCATGCACTGATCATGTGGCTGATCATGCACTGTTCACGTGAGTGATCATGCACTGATCACGTGACTGATCATGCACTGACCTCGTGGCTATCATGCACGGCTCACGTGGCTGATCATGCAATGATCACCTAGCTACCATGTACTGGTCACGTGACTGATCATGCACTGATCACGTAATTGATCATGCACTGATCATGTGGCTATCATGCACTGCTCACGTGGCTGTTCATGGAATGATCACGCAGCTACCATGTACTGGTCACATGACTGATCATGCACTGATCACGTAATTGATCATGCACTGATCATCTGGCTTATCATGCATTGATCATGTGACTGATCATGTGCTGATCATGTTTGGTGTCACACACTGATCATGTGCCTCTGGAGGCAAAGAACATAGAGCTGAGTAGGCAGGAAACAGTCAGCAGGCTATAATCATGGAACTCAGCTCTGAGAAATCATGCTGCTCAGCTGGAAATAATCAAGTAGATGAGCAGGAAGGAATTACTCAGCACAGGTGGCAATTGTCAAGGAGATGGCAGGCAGGAATCGTGCAGCTCAGCTGGCAATTGTCAAGCAGATGAGC
Organism: Bos taurus; assembly: GCF_002263795.3. Taxonomy (NCBI): domain Eukaryota; kingdom Metazoa; phylum Chordata; class Mammalia; order Artiodactyla; family Bovidae; genus Bos; species Bos taurus. The sequence continues at coordinate 81,147 of NW_020190685.1, forward strand.
AGACAGTAATCACGCAGCTCAGCAGGCCCTGATCACGTGACTGAGCATGCACTGTTCACATGGCTGATCACACACCTATCACGTGACTGATCATGCACTGATCACGTGGCTCTCATGCACTGATCACGTGATTGCGCATGCACTGATCACGTAATAGTATGCACTGATCACGTGGCTATCATGCACTGATGACGTGGCTGATCATGCACTGATCACATGACTGATCATCCACTGATCAGTTGGCTATCATGCACTGATTACTTGGCTGATCATACACTGATCATGTGACTGATCATGCACTGATCACGTAGCTATCTTGCACTGATCACTTGGCTGATCATGCACTCATCACGGGACTGATCGTGCACTGATCAAGGTGCTATCATGCATTGATTACATGACTCCACATGCACTGAACACGTGGATGATCATGCACTGATCACGTGACTGATCATGCACTTATCAAGTGGTGCTCATGCACTGATCACGTGGCTGATCATGTATTGATCATGTAGCTACCATGTACGGGTCACGTGACTGATTATACACCCATCAGGTGACTGATCATGCACTGATCACGTGGCAGATCATACACTGATCACGTGACTGATCATGCACTGATCACGTGACTGATCATGCACTGATCACGTGGCTATCATGCACTGATCCCTTGGCTGGTCATACACTGATCACGTGCCTGGTAATGCACAGATTACATGACTGATCATGCACTGAACACGTTACTGATCATGCACTGATCACGTGGCTATCATGCACTACTCACGTGGCTGATAATGCAATGATCATGTAGCTACCATGTACCGGTAAGTTGACTGATCATACACCCATCAGGTGACGGATCATGCACTGATCACGTGGCTGATCATACACTCATCACCTGCCTGGTCATGCACAGATCACGTGACAAATCATGAACTGATCACATAGCTATCATGCACTGATCACCTGGCTGATAATGCACTGATCACGTGGCTATCATGCAATGATGACGTGGCTATCATGCACTGCTCACGTGGCTGATCATGCAATCATCACGCAGCTACCATGTACTGGTCACATGTCTGATCATGCACTGAACACGTGACTGATCATGCACTGATCACGTGGCTATCATGCACTACTTACGTGGCTGTTCATGCAATGATCATGTAGCTACCATGTACCGGTCACGTGACTGATCATACACCCATCAAGTGACTGATGAAGCGCTGATCACGTGGCTATCATGCACTGTTCACGTGGCTGATCATACACTCATCACCTGCCTGGTCATGCACAGATCACGTGACTAATCATGAACTGATCACGTAGCTATCATGCACTGATCACCTGGCTGATCATGCACTGATCACGTGGCTATCATGCAATGATCACGTGGCTATCATGCACTGATCACTTGGCTGATCATGCACTGATACCGTGACTGAGCATGGACTGATCACATGACTATCATGTAGTGATCACGTGACTTAATGGCGCTGATCATGTGACTGATCATGCGCAGTTCATGTTTGCTATCATACACTGATCATGTGCCTCTGAAGGCAATAAACAAAGAGCTGAGTAGGCAGGAATCAGTCAGCAGGCAATAATCATTGAACTCAGCTCTGAGAAATCATGCTGCTCAGCTGGAAATAATCAAGCAGCTCAGCAGGCAGGAATTACGCAGCACAGGTGGCAATTGTCAAGGAGATGACAGGCAGGTATCGTGCAGCTCAGCTGGCAATTGTCAAGCAGATGAGCAGACAGTAATCGCGCAGCTCAGCAGGCCCTGATCACGTGACTGAGCATGCACTGTTCACGTGGCTAATCACACACCTATCACGTGACTGATCATGCACTGCTCACGTGGCTCTCATGCACTGATGACATGGCTGATCATGCACTGATCACGTAGCTATCTTGCACTGATCACTTGGCTGATCATATACTCATTACGGGACTGATCATGCACTGATCACAGCGCTATCATGCATTGATTACATGACTCCACATGCACTGATCACGTGGATGATCATACACTGATCACGTGACTGATCATGCACTGATCACGTGACTGACCATGCACTGATCACGTGATTGATCATGCTCTGATGAGTTGGCAATCATGCAATGATTACTTGGCTGATCATACACTGATCACGTGACTGATCATGCACTGATCATCTGGCTATCATGCACTCATTACCTGGCTATCGTGCACTGATCACGTGGTTGATCATACACTGATCTTGTGACAGATCATGCAGTGATCACGTGGCTATCATGCACTGATCAAGCGGATGATCATACTCTGCTCCTGAAACTGATCAAGCACTGATCACGTGGCTGATCATGCAATGATCACGTAGCTACCATGTACTAGTCACGTGAGTGATCATGCACTGATCACGTAATTGATCATGCACTGATCAGGTGACATATCATGCACTGTTCACGTTACTGATCATGCACTGATCACGTGGCTATCATGCACTGATCACTTGGCTGGTCATACACTGATCACATGCCTGGTCATGCACAGATTACGTGACTAATCATGAACTGATCACGTAGCTATCATGCACTGATCACCTGGCTGATCATGCACTGATCACGTGACTGATCATGCACTGATCACGTGGCTATCATGCACTGATAACTTGGCTGGTCATACACTGATCACGTGAATGATCATGCACTGTTCACGTGACTGATCATGTACTGATCACGTGACTGATCATGCACTGATCACGTAATTGATCATGCACTATTCACGTGGCTGATCATGCAATGATCACGTGACTGACCATGCACTGATCACGTTACTGATCATGCACTGATCAGTTGGCTATCATGCATTGATTACTTGGCTGATCATGCAGTGATCACGTCTATATCATGCACTGATCACATGACTGCCCATGCACTGATCACCCGGATGATCATACACTGATCATGTGACAGATCATGCACTGATCACGTGGCTATCATGCACTGCTCACGCGGCTGTTCATGCAATGATCACGTAGCTACCATGTACTGGTCACGTGAGTGATAATGCACTGATCACGTAATTGATCATGCACTGATCAGGTGACTTATCATGCACTGTTCACGTGAGTGATCATGCACTGATCACGTGACTGATCATGTACTGGTCACGTGACTGATCATGCACCGATCACGTAAATGATCATGCACTGTTCACGTGACTGATCATGTACTGCTCACGTAACTGATCATGCACTGATCACGTGGCTATCATGCACTGAATACGTGGCTGAACATGCACTGTTCACGTGGCTGATCACACACCTGTCACGTGACATAACATGCACTGATCACGTGGCACTCATGCACTAATCACGTGGCTGATCATACTCTGCTCACGTAACTCATCATGCACACATCACGTTTCTATCATGCACTGCTCACGTGGCTCGTCATGGAATGATCACGTAGCTACCATATACTGGTCACGTGACTGATCATGCACAGATCACGTAAATGATCATGCACTGTTCACGTGACTGATCATGTACTGATCACGTGACTGATCATGCACCGATCACGTGGCTGATCATGCACTGATCACGTAATTGATCATGCACTTATCATTTGGCTGATCATGCACTGATCACGTGGCTGATCATACACTGATACGTGACTGATCATGCACTGATCACGTGACTGCTCATGCACTGATCACATGGCTCATCACGCACTGATCCGGTGGCTGATCACACACGTATCACGTGACTGATCATGTACAGATCACGTGAATAATCATGAAGTGATCACGTGGCTATCCTGCAATGATCACGTGGATATCATGCACTGATCATGTGGCTGATCACACACGTATCACGTGACTGATCATGCACTGATCACATAATTGATCCTGCACTGATCACATGGCTCATCACGCACTGATCCGGTGGCTGATCACACACGTATCACGTGACTGATCATGTAGAGATCACGTGAATAATCATGAAGTGATCACGTGGCTATCCTGCACTGATCACGTGGCTATCATGCACTGATCATGTGGCTGATCATGCAATGATCACGTAGCTACCATGCACTGGTCACGTGACTGATCATGCACTGATCAGGTAATTGATCATGCACTGATCACGTGACTGATCATGCACAGATCACGTGACTGATCATGCACAGATCACGTGACTGATCATGCACTGATAACGTGGCTATCATGCACTGCTCACGTGGCTGATCATGCAATGATCACGCAGCTACCATGTACTGGTCACATGACTGATCATGCACTGATCACATAATTGATCATGCACTGTTCACCTGGCTTATCATGCATTGATCATGTGACTGATCATGTGCTGATCATGTTTGGTGTCACACACTGATCATGTGCCTCTGGAGGGAATGAACATAGAGCTGAGTAGGCAGGAATCAGTCAGCAGGCTATAATCATGGAACTCACCTCTGAGAAATCATGCTGCTCAGCTGGCAATAATCAAGTAGATGAGCAGGCAGGAATTACGCAGCACAGGTGGCAATTGTCAAGGAGATGACAGGCAGGAATCATGCAGCTAAGCTGGAAATTGTCAAGCAGATGAGCAGACAGTAATCACGCAGCTCAGCAGGCCCTGATCACGTGACTGAGCATGCACTGTTCAGGTGGATGATCACACCTATCACGTGACTGATCATGCACTGATAATGTGACTGATCATGCACTGATGACGTGGCTATAATGCACTGATCACTTGGCTGGACATACACTGATCACGTGCCTGGTCATGCACTGATCACGTGCCTGATCATGCACTGATCACGTGACTGATCATGCAATGATCTCGTGTCTGATCATGCACTGATCACGTGGCTATCATGCATTGCTCACGTGGCCTGTCATGCAGTGATCACGTGGCTACCATGCACTACTCACTTGGCTGATCATGCAATGAACATGTAGCTACCATGTACAGGTCACGTGAATGATCATACACCCATCAGGTGACTGATCATGCACTGATCACGTGGCTATCATGCACTGCTCACGTGGCTGTCATGGAATGATCACGCAGCTACCATGTACTGGTCACATGACTGATCATGCACTGATCACGTAATTGATCATGCACTGATCACCTGGCTTATCATGCATTGATCATGTGACTGATCATGTGCTGATCATGTTTGGTGTCACACACTGATCATGTGCCTCTGGAGGCAAAGAACATAGAGCTGAGTAGGCAGGAAACAGTCAGCAGGCTATAATCATGGAACTCAGCTCTGAGAAATCATGCTGCTCAGCTGGAAATAATCAAATAGATGAGCAGGAAGGAATTACTCAGCACAGGTGGCAATTGTCAAGGAGATGGCAGGCAGGAATCGTGCAGCTCAGCTGGCAATTGTCAAGCAGATGAGCAGACAGTAATCACGCAGCTCAGCAGGCCCTGATCACGTGACTGAGCATGCACTGTTCACATGGCTGATCACACACCTATCACGTGACTGATCATGCACTGATCACGTGGCTCTCATGCACTCATCACGTGATTGCGCATGCACTGATCACGTAATAGTATGCACTGATCACGTGGCTATCATGCACTGATGACGTGGCTGATCATGCATTGATCACATGACTGATCATGCACTGATCACGTAGCTATCTTGCACTGATCACTTGGCTGATCATACACTCATCTCGGGACTGATCGTGCACTGATCAAGGTGCTATCATGCATTGATTACATGACTCCACATGCACTGATCACGTGGATGATCATGCACTGATCATGTAATTGATCATGCACTGATCATGTGGCTGATCATGCACTGCTCACGTGTCTGGTCATGCAATTGTCAGGTAGCTACCATATAATGGTCACGTGATTCATCATGCACAGATCACGTAAATGATCATGCACTGTTCACGTGACTGATCATATACTGATCACATGCCTGGTCATGCACTGATCACGTGGCTGATCATGCACTGAGCACGTGACTGATCATGCACTGATCACGTGGCTGAACATGCACTCATCACGTGGCTATAACGCACTGCTCACGTAGCTGATCATGCAATGATCACGTAGCTACCATGTACTGGTCACATGACTGATCATGAACTGATTTCGTGACTGATAATGCACTGATCACGTGGCTATCATGCACTACCCACGTGGCTGATCATGCAATGATCATGTAGCTACCATGTACCGGTCACGTGACTGATCATACACCCATCAGATGACTGACCATGCACTGATCACGTGGCTATCATGCACTGTTCACGTGGCTGAACATACACAGATCACCTGCCTGGTCATGCACAGATCACGTGACTAATCATGAAGTGATCACGTGGCTATCATGCACTGTTCACCTGGCTGATAATGCACTATCACGTGGCTATCATGCAATGATCACGTGGCTATGCTGCACTGATCACGTGGATATCATGCACTGATCACGTGGCTGATCACACACGTATCACGTGACTGATCATGCACTGTTCACGTGGCTATCATGCACTGATCACGTGTCTATCATGCACTGATCACGTGGGTAATCATGCAATGATCACGTAGCTACCATGTACTGGTCACTTGACTGATCATGCACTGATCACATGGCTATCATGCACTGATCACGTGGCTGATCATACAATATTCACGTAGCTTCCATGTACTGGTCACGTGACTGATCATGCACTGATCACGTCATTGATTATGCACTGATCACGTGGCTGATTGTGCACTGATCACGTGGATATCATGCACTGATCACGTGGCTCTCATGCACTGCTCACGTGGCTTATCATGCAATGATCACGCAGCTACCATGTACTGGACACATGACTGATCATGCACCATTCACGTAATTGATCATGCACTGATCACGTGGTTATCATGCACTGATCACGTGGATATCATGCACTGATCACGTGGCTCTCATGCACTGCTCACGTGGCTTATCATGCAATGATCACGCAGCTACCATGTACTGGACACATGACTGATCATACACCGTTCACGTAATTGATCATGCACTGATCATGTGGCTATCATGCACTGATCACGTGGCTGACCATGCAATGATCACGTAGCTACCATGTACTGGTCACATGAGTGATCATGCACTGATCACGTAATTGATCATGCACTGATCAGGTGACTTACCATGCACTGTTCACGTGACTGATCATGCACTGATCACGTGACTGATCATGCACTGATCTCGTGGCTATCCTGCACGGCTCACGTGGCTGTTCATACAATGATCACGTGGCTACCATGTTCTGGTCACATGACTGATCATGCACAGTTCACTTAATTGATCATGCACTGATCATGTGGCTGAACATGCACTGATCACGTGGCTGATCATACACTGATCACGTGACTGATCATGCACTGATCACGTGACTGATCATGCACTGATCACATGGCTATCATGCACTGATCACTTTCCTGGTCACACACTGATCACGTGCCTGGTCATGCACAGATTACGTGACTGATCATGCACTGATCACGTGACTGATCATGCACTGATCACGTGGCTATCATGCACTACTCACGTGGCTGATCATGCAATGATCATGTAGCTAGCATGTACCGGTCACGTGACTGATCATACACCCATCAGGTGACTGAACATGCACTGATCACGTGGCTATCATGCACTGTTCACGTGGCTGATCATACACTGATCACCTGCCTGGTCAAGCACAGATCACGTGACTAATCATGAACTGATCACATAGCTATCATGCACTGATCACCTGGCTGATCATGCACTGATCACGTGGCTATCATGCAATGATCACGTGGCTATCATGCACTGATCACGTGGCTGATCATGCACTGATACCGTGACTGAGCATGGACTGATCACATGACTATCATGTAGTGATCACGTGACTTAATGGCGCTGATCATGTGACTGATCATGCGCAGTTCATGTTTGCTATCATACACTGATCATGTGCCTCTGAAGGCAATAAACAAAGAGCTGAGTAGGCAGGAATCAAGTCAGCAGGCAATAATCATGGAACTCAGCTCTGAGAATCATGCTGCTCAGCTGGAAATAATCAAGCAGCTCAGCAGGCAGGAATTACGCAGCACAGGTGGCAATTGTCAAGCAGATGACAGGCAGGAATCGTGCAGCTCAGCTGGCAATTGTCAAGCAGATGAGCAGACAGTAATCGCGCAGCTCAGCAGGCCCTGATCACGTGACTGAGCATGCACTGTTCACGTGGCTAATCACACACCTATCACGTGACTGATCATGCACTGCTCACGTGGCTCTCATGCACTGATGACATGGCTGATCATGCACTGATCACGTAGCTATCTTGCACTGATCACTTGGCTGATCATATACTCATTACGGGACTGATCATGCACTGATCACAGCGCTATCATGCATTGATTACATGACTCCACATGCACTGATCACGTGGATGATCATACACTGATCACGTGACTGATCATGCACTGATCACGTGACTGACCATGCACTGATCACGTGATTGATCATGCTCTGATGAGTTGGCAATCATGCAATGATTACTTGGCTGATCATACACTGATCACGTGACTGATCATGCACTGATCATCTGGCTATCATGCACTCATTACCTGGCTATCGTGCACTGATCACGTGGTTGATCATACACTGATCTTGTGACAGATCATGCAGTGATCACGTGGCTATCATGCACTGATCAAGCGGATGATCATACTCTGCTCCTGAAACTGATCAAGCACTGATCACGTGGCTGATCATGCAATGATCACGTAGCTACCATGTACTAGTCACGTGAGTGATCATGCACTGATCACGTAATTGATCATGCACTGATCAGGTGACATATCATGCACTGTTCACGTTACTGATCATGCACTGATCACGTGGCTATCATGCACTGATCACTTGGCTGGTCATACACTGATCACATGCCTGGTCATGCACAGATTACGTGACTAATCATGAACTGATCACGTAGCTATCATGCACTGATCACCTGGCTGATCATGCACTGATCACGTGACTGATCATGCACTGATCACGTGGCTATCATGCACTGATAACTTGGCTGGTCATACACTGATCACGTGAATGATCATGCACTGTTCACGTGACTGATCATGTACTGATCACGTGACTGATCATGCACTGATCACGTAATTGATCATGCACTATTCACGTGGCTGATCATGCAATGATCACGTGACTGACCATGCACTGATCACGTTACTGATCATGCACTGATCAGTTGGCTATCATGCATTGATTACTTGGCTGATCATGCAGTGATCACGTCTATATCATGCACTGATCACATGACTGCCCATGCACTGATCACCCGGATGATCATACACTGATCATGTGACAGATCATGCACTGATCACGTGGCTATCATGCACTGCTCACGCGGCTGTTCATGCAATGATCACGTAGCTACCATGTACTGGTCACGTGAGTGATAATGCACTGATCACGTAATTGATCATGCACTGATCAGGTGACTTATCATGCACTGTTCACGTGAGTGATCATGCACTGATCACGTGACTGATCATGTACTGGTCACGTGACTGATCATGCACCGATCACGTAAATGATCATGCACTGTTCACGTGACTGATCATGTACTGCTCACGTAACTGATCATGCACTGATCACGTGGCTATCATGCACTGAATACGTGGCTGAACATGCACTGTTCACGTGGCTGATCACACACCTGTCACGTGACATAACATGCACTGATCACGTGGCACTCATGCACTGATCACGTGGCTGATCATACTCTGCTCACGTAACTCATCATGCACACATCACGTTTCTATCATGCACTGCTCACGTGGCTCGTCATGGAATGATCACGTAGCTACCATATACTGGTCACGTGACTGATCATGCACAGATCACGTAAATGATCATGCACTGTTCACGTGACTGATCATGTACTGATCACGTGACTGATCATGCACCGATCACGTGGCTGATCATGCACTGATCACGTAATTGATCATGCACTTATCATTTGGCTGATCATGCACTGATCACGTGGCTGATCATACACTGATCACGTGACTGATCATGCACTGATCACGTGACTGCTCATGCACTGATCACATGGCTCATCACGCACTGATCCGGTGGCTGATCACACACGTATCACGTGACTGATCATGTACAGATCACGTGAATAATCATGAAGTGATCACGTGGCTATCCTGCAATGATCACGTGGATATCATGCACTGATCATGTGGCTGATCACACACGTATCACGTGACTGATCATGCACTGATCACATAATTGATCCTGCACTGATCACATGGCTCATCACGCACTGATCCGGTGGCTGATCACACACGTATCACGTGACTGATCATGTAGAGATCACGTGAATAATCATGAAGTGATCACGTGGCTATCCTGCACTGATCACGTGGCTATCATGCACTGATCATGTGGCTGATCATGCAATGATCACGTAGCTACCATGCACTGGTCACGTGACTGATCATGCACTGATCAGGTAATTGATCATGCACTGATCACGTGACTGATCATTCACAGATCACGTGACTGATCATGCACAGATCACGTGACTGATCATGCACTGATCACGTGGCTATCATGCACTGCTCACGTGGCTGATCATGCAATGATCACGCAGCTACCATGTACTGGTCACATGACTGATCATGCACTGATCACATAATTGATCATGCACTGTTCACCTGGCTTATCATGCATTGATCATGTGACTGATCATGTGCTGATCATGTTTGGTGTCACACACTGATCATGTGCCTCTGGAGGCAATGAACATAGAGCTGAGTAGGCAGGAATCAGTCAGCAGGCTATAATCATGGAACTCACCTCTGAGAAATCATGCTGCTCAGCTGGCAATAATCAAGTAGATGAGCAGGCAGGAATTACGCAGCACAGGTGGCAATTGTCAAGGAGATGACAGGCAGGAATCGTGCAGCTCAGCTGGAAATTGTCAAGCAGATGAGCAGACAGTAATCACGCAGCTCAGCAGGCCCTGATCACGTGACTGAGCATGCACTGTTCACGTGGATGATCACACACCTATCACGTGACTGATCATGCACTGATCATGTGACTGATCATGCACTGATGACGTGGCTATAATGCACTGATCACTTGGCTGGACATACACTGATCACGTGCCTGGTCATGCACTGATCACGTGGCTGATCATGCACTGATCACGTGACTGATCATGCAATGATCTCGTGTCTGATCATGCACTGATCACGTGGCTATCATGCATTGCTCACGTGGCCTGTCATGCAGTGATCACGTGGCTATCATGCACTACTCACTTGGCTGATCATGCAATGATCATGTAGCTACCATGTACAGGTCACGTGAATGATCATACACCCATCAGGTGACTGATCATGCACTGATCACGTGGCTATCATGCACTGCTCACGTGGCTGTCATGCAATGATCACGCAGCTACCATGTACTGGTCACATGACTGATCATTGCACTGATCACGTAAATTGATCATGCACTGATCACCTGGCTTTATCATGCATTGATCATGTGACTGATCATTGTGTCTGAATCA